>NC_044563.1:111359099-111660599 GCF_007565055.1 Rhinopithecus roxellana
CAGATTACAGAGACCCAGATTCTCCAGTCTCCTGCCTGGGACTCAAAAAGATACATCTGGCTCTATGTTTATTGTTGAGCAGAGACAGGGTCTGGCTCTGTCACCCAGGCTGAAGCACCGTGGCACGATCATAGTTCACTGCATCCTCGAACTCCTGGGTGCAGGCGATCCTTTTGCCTCAGCCTCAGCTTGTAGCTGGGAGTACAAATGTGTGCCACCATGCCAGGCTAATTTTTTTTTTGTATTTTTTGTAGAGATGTGATCTCACTATGTTGCCCAGGCTGGACTTGGAAATCCTGGGTTCAGGTGATCCTCCTGCTGTGGCATCCCAAAGTACTGGGATTATAGTGTAAGCCACCATGCCCAGCTCTGTTTTTTGTTTTGTTTTTTGTTTTAATTTATCACATCATTATAGATTAGAACCAACATCAGCTCTGATCTGCATACATGTAATTTCTACCTGAGTTTCTACAGCCAGATCTAAGTCCTTGTATAAACCCTGGGACCATCAGCAATCTCAAAAATCCTGAAAGCAGAATATATTCTGACTCTACTGGGTCTGATACCCTTCTCATGGAGTATCTGCTTTCCTCCCCATCAGTTCTACTGGAATACCTACCCAACTGCTTCTTCAAGTCTTCCTTGAAAACACAAAATCACTGCATTTCCTTACAAAGAAGAATCAGAGAAAACAGCTGTTTGCAGTAAAACGTAGTCCTTCCCCCGGTTGTGTAGGAATGACTGCTAGCCTTCCTGGAGTCTTTCTGAAATGGCTTCCAAGTTTCTTTTCTTTTCTTTTTTTTTTTTTTTTTTTAAGACAGAGTCTCACTCTGTTGCCCAGGCTGGAATGCAGTGGTGCGATCTCAGCTCACTGCAGCCTCTGCCTCCCGGGTTCAAGCGATTTTCCTGCCTCAGCCTCCCAAGTAGCTGGGATTACAGGTGCGTGCCACCACACCCAGCTAATTTTTGTATTTTTAGTAGAGATGGGGCTTCACCATGTTGCCCAGGCTGGTCTCAAACTCCTGACCTCAGGCGATCTGCCTATCTCGGCCTCCCAAAGTGCTGGGATTACAGGCATGAGCCACCACGCCCGGCCAGCTTCTAAGTTTCTCTTAGCTTCCTGTCCAGAAGGCTTTAGGTGCCGATATTACTTGCTTTTCTGGCAGTTGGAGGTCATTCCAGTTTCATGGCTCTGCTTCTAATATAATGTCCCTGTCTAAAATGCACACATGCATGTGTACACTTAAAAAAAAAAAAACAAAAAAAAAAAACAGAACAGATCATCTATGAGACCCAAATCACTCACACTCAGAGGACATGTCAGGAATTCTGGTCACTGAAGTTCCTCGAAAAATAATGCTCAAGGGATTTTCTATGACTTCCTTATCTAGGAGATTCGTGAACTCAAGCTATTTTATCTGAAAACAGTTAAATCTAACTCCAGAATTTAATTCAATCAACACATCTGCGTATTGTCTCAGAGTCCATTTTTCAGTAAGAATTCCAGACATTTCTCTTCCTTTACATTACAGTAAACTATTTTTGAAAACATTTCCTCCTTGATTTTCAAGGCTTGAACGTCAAATAATTTCCTTTCACTAGATCTCATAAGTCATAACTGCTCTCACCTAGACGCAGGAGTAATTTTGTATAAAAAAACAAGCTTTTTAAAGTCCAGTAACTCTGTATCTTTGGGGGAAGGTTAAAAGAAAGAATGTTTAAATATTAAAAAAAAAAAAAAAGTAGAAAAGAAAAAAGAGAGAGAGAGACAAATAACTCTCCTCTAGAAAAAAGGGCTTGGGAGCCCTGGCTAGGCCAGGCAGGGAGGAAGCAATAAATAGGGGGAGAAAATGGCAATAAGACGTTATGTAGCCCTTCTAACAAAAATACCCGGAGGGAGGGGTGAGGGACAAGGCTGTCTGAGGGAGGGCAGGAGGTGAGGCCATGGCTTGGTCTCTTTTGCGCTTGGATGGCTGTCAGCTCAGCATGGGGCATCTGAAAGAACTACCCAGATTGCAGAAGAGCCTCCTTAGAAGGACATGATGGGGGAGGAGTGGAGACACAGCTGAGTGTTACCTATAAAACTCGAGAACAAAAAGCTTCTTTGATTTGTAAACTTGCACTCATAAATACAATCTCTCAGAATTCACTGGATTTTTCAACAAGTCTTTTCAACAGTGATACACAATATTCTTCCCTTTGGAGTCGGTGCTGTTAAATAGACGTGTACTATATAGCCATTTTCCAATGCAACATTAGAGTTGAGAACAGGTATTCTGCGGCTAGTGAGTAATACTGCTGCTGTAGGGTGCATACACGTTAGGATCGGACGAGGATCTTACTGAGAATTGCATCATAGTAGGGACAGAAGACCATCTTGTTATAGTTGACCAGACGAGCAAATTTAATAGCAACTTCCTCCAGCTCTCTCTGAACTGGACTGAGTCCCCCAGGGACTGTGGGCAATGGCTTCTGATGACCCGAGGCAAGGTAGGTTTCTAAGAAGGTCAGGATTCGAGATTCTGTGACAAAAAAGAAAGTGGTCAGTTGTTTCTTGTCCTTCACCTTACAAACCCGACCGTGCCTCAGTTCTCAGCTTAACCATCACCTCTTAGGGGAAGTTGTCCCCGATCAATACTCCTAGACCAGATACCCACAACACCTTGCACGTCTGCATATTCATCCCATTTATAATGTTTTCTCTCCACTCTAGATGGTTAGTTTCATGAAGGTAGGAGCCATGCTCATCTTGTTCACCATGTCTCCTCAGCACTCAGCACAGTGCCCAGCATGAGACCCAGCTCCCAGGAGAAGCTCAAACACACTTGGAATGCAAGAATGAATGCATGAGTGGCCGGGCGCAGTGGCTCACGCCTGTAATCCCAGCACTTTGAGCACTTTGGGAGGTTGAGGTGGGTGGGTCACCTGAGGTAAGAGTTCAAGACCAGCCTGGCCAATGTGGTGAAGCCCCATCTCTACTAAAAATACAAAAATTAGCCAGGTGTGGTGGTCCACACCTGTAGTCCCAGTTACTCGGGAGCCTGAGGCACGAGAATCACTTGAACCCAGGAGGTGGAGGTTGTAGTGAGCTGAGATCACTCCACTGCACTCCAGCCTGGTGACAGAGCAAGACTCTGTTTCAAAAAAAAAAAAAAAAATGAACGCATGAGTGAGTAAAGGAAGACTGGAGACATGCTCTGCTCTCAGAGGAGCAACACATCCTGAGACCAGGGTTAGCCATCATTGACAATCACATAAAAAGGTGGAAAAATCAAGCAGGAATTACAGGTTCAAAAAAGACCCTTTTCCTACTAAGCCTCCATGAAAGCAGCTCATGCTTCCTTCTCTGATGCCTGCATGGAAGTCAAGGGCATTTGTAAACTTGTCCTATTTGGAAGAATAATTTATGTTGATGCTTTTCTAGTCCATTCCCCTTCACAGTGCTTTTGCACCCTTGTGTATCCTCATGAAAAAAGATTTGATCCAGTCATACTTCTTGCAGATTTTATCACAAAAACAATACAGACATTTATATGGAATGGACTTTCTCAAACTATATGCCTTGCCTCCTGCCTGGGGAATCCTCTCAGGTGCAAATAACTTATACCCTCCTGAGCCTCACAACACAGACAGAAACTGCTGACAGGACAAGACAGGGCCTATCACCCATTATTATTATTATTATTATTATTATTATTATATTATTTTTGAGACAGAGTCTTGCTCTGTCGCCCGGGCTGGAGTGCAGTGGCCGGATCTCAGCTCACTGCAAGCTCCGCCTCCCGAGTTTACGCCATTCTCCTGCCTCAGCCTCCCGAGTAGCTGGGACTACAGGCGCCCGCCACCTCGCCCGGCTAGTTTTTTGTATTTTTTAGTAGAGACGGGGTTTCACCGTGTTAGCCAGGATGGTCTCGATCTCCTGACCTCGTGATCCGCCCGTCTCGGCCTCCCAAAGTGCTGGGATTACAGGCTTGAGCCACCGCGCCCGGCCATTATTTTTTTTTCAAGACACGGTTTCATTCTGTCACCCAGGCTGCAGTGCAGTGGCACAATCTCAGCTCACTGCAACCTTGGCCTCCCGAGTTCAAGTGATTCTCCTCCCTCAGTCATCTGAGTAGCTGCAATTACAGGCACATGCCACCATGCCCAGCTAATTTTTGTCTTATTAGTAGAGGGGGGGTTTCACCATGTTGCCCAGGCTGCTCTCAAACTCCTGACCTCAAGTGATCCGTCTGCCTCAGCCTCCCAAAGTGCTGGAATTACAGGCATGAGCTGCTGCACCGGGCCCTATCACTCTTCTTCTTCTTTCTTCTTCTTCTTTCTTCTCCTTCTCCTTTTTTTTTTTTAAGATGGAGTTTCCCTCTTGTCTCCCAGGCTGGAGTGCAATGGCATAATCTCGGCTCACTGCAACCTCCGCCTCCCGGGTTCAAGTGATTCTCCTGCCTCAGCCTTGCAAGTAGCTGGGACTACAGGCACACGCCACCATGCCCAGCAAAGTTTTATATTTTTCGTTGAGATGGGGTTTCACCATGTTGGCCAGGCTGGTCTCGAACTCCTGACCTCAGGTAACCTGCCCGCCTTGGCCTCCCAAATGCTGGGATTACAGGCGTGAGTCATCACGCCTGGCCCTATCACCCTTAATCCTTTTTTTTTTTTTTTTTTTTGAGACAGAGTTTCACTCTTGTTGCCCAGGCTGGAGTGCAATGGCGCAATCTCGGCTCACCGCAACCTCCACCTCCCAGGTTCAAGCGATTCTCCTGCCTCAGCCTCCCAAGTAGCTAGGATTACAGGAATGCACCACCATGCCCAGTTAATTTTGTATTTTTGGTAAAGGCAGAGTTTCTCCATGTTGGTCAGACTGGTCTCGAACTCCCAACTTCAGGTGATCTGCCCGGCTCGGCCTCCCAAAGTGCTGGGATTACAGGCATGAGCCACCGTGCTCAGCACCCTTATTCTTAAGTTAGTTTGGTTCTCTAAGCTTCCCAGGGCTGGCAGCCTCACCAAAGTAGAAATCTTTGTATTGTTCCTACCCAAAGACTGGTTTTTCTTTTCTTCTTTCTTTTCTTCTTTCTTTCTTTCTTGCTTGCTTGCTTTCTTTGCTTTCTTGCCTCCCTTCCTCCCTTCCCCCTTCCCCTTCCCCTTCCTTCCTTCCTTCCCTCCTTCCCTCCCTCCCTCCCTCCCCTCTTTCTCCCTTCCCTTCCTTCCCTTCCTTCTCCTTCCTTCCCTCCCTCTTTTCTTTTCTCTTTTCTTTTTTCTTCTCTTCTCTTTCTTTCCTTTCTTTTTCTCTCTCTCTCTTTCCCTCCCTTCCTTCCTCCCTTCCTTCCTTCCTTCCCTCCCTCCTTCCTTCCTTCCTCTTTCTTTCTCTCTCTCTCTCTCTCTCTCTCTTTCTTTCTTTCTGAAATAAGGTCTTTCTCTGTCACCCAGGCTACAGTGCAGTGGTCAAATCATAGCTCACTGCAGCCTCAATCTCCTGCGCTCCACTGATTCTCCTGCCTCGGCCTCCCGAGTAGCAAGGACTACAGATGCATGTCACTATCCTGGCTAATTATATATCTTTTAAAAAATTCTTTTGTAGAGATGGGGTCTCACTAAGCTGCCCAGGTAGTCTCGAACTCCTGGTTTTCAGTGATCCTCCCAGTAAGGGCTGGTTTTCAATCTATTGATAACTGGCTGTTACGAAACAACCCAGGCAGCAGGATGAGAAGCAACTTGCTGGCCACAGGTCTACTTACAGGCACTTTCCTGCCTCCCTACCAAGGTTGTGAGTATAAATCTTGACTGGGTGCAGTGGTTCATGCCTGTTAACCCCAGCACTTTGGGAGGCTGAGGCAGGCAGATCACTTGAGTCCAGGAATTTGACACCAGCCTGGCCAACATGGCAAAACCCCGTCTTTGCAAAATATACAAAAAATTAGCTGGGTGTGGTGGTGCATGCTTGTAGTCCCAGCTACTGGGGAGTCTGACGTGGGAGGACTGCTTGAGCCTGGGAGGTGGAGTGCGGAGGTACAGTGCAGTGAGCCGAGATCACACCACTGCACTCCAGTCTGGAAGACAGAGTGAGAACTTGTCTCAAAAACAAACAAACAAAACTACGTATTTACAGTATACAACATGATGTTTTCAATATATGTATATACTATGAAATGATTACGTCAAGCTAATTAACAGAATTTTTCACAAAGCCATTGCTGTGCTAACTAATAGCTAATATTATAGAATGTTTTAAATGTTTTATAGAATATGCATTAAAATATTTTAATACTCCAAGTTTATTATAAATTTTAAACAGCAATATCTTAATATTACCATTTTAACAGTTTTATTACATTTGATATGTTAATAGTATTATATACTAATATTTAATATTATTTTAATTGTGTTTTTAAATAACATCTTTATTTTACTATTCAGCTCTTTTTGTAACAGCTCCTATTTACTGAGCGCTTACTACGTGCTGCCAGGCACTATGGCAAGCACTTTACCTTTTCATCGCAGGCAGTCCCTGAAGCAACCTTGTAAGGTTGCTGCTCTTATTCCCGCTTTAGAGATGAGGAAACTCGAGTGTCAAGTTACACGCCCAAGCTGCACAGCAAGCCCTGGGACACTGCTTGTGAATCCAGGAGAGTGATTCCAAGGTCGCAGTCCTTCGAACAATGATGGCTGCCTTGTCCTGTGCCCGTCTGTTGGGTGGCCCTGGTCTCTCTGTGGTGCTTCATTACACCATCTTCTCACCCATCAGCACTTTAACCCCAACTAAACCCTCAGGTTTCTTCAGAGGGGCCTGTCCTCCAGCCCCTCGGAGGGCATATCCCTGCTGCCTGCCTTCCCCAAACGTACCCATGATCCTGCGAATGGGGTCATCGGGGCTGGCCACGGCCTGGATCTGGCCCTTGAGCACGGTCTCCTTGTCCGTGGTGAAGGGGGAGGACCCACACAGGGAGAGGCAGCTGCTCACCTCCAGGCACACCTTCTCCCCAATGGTAGTGAGGACGTCCTTCAGATGGAAGGAGCTGGGGCAGAGGAGGGGAGAAAGGGCCTATAAGTAAAATACACCTCTAACCGGCTCCAACCGCCCACAACTGGGTGAGAAAGACAGCACCAATAACTGGATTTATGTGTTCAAGGGACGATTTGTGACTCTTTTCCCTGCCACCTTACCTCTCAGGCTGTGCATACCTGACCAGGGGGACTTCTTTCTCTCCCTCTGCTAGAAAAGACAGTGGGAAGGGCGGGGGCTCTCAGAGTATACCAGGACCAACGACCCAAAGCACAACTTCCTGCTAGCCTCTCTGTGATAAAATCAGCCTGGAATGACCTCAGAATATCTCGATATACCTCTGGAGGAATACACAAGAAAGCAAGCATTTGGTAGCTGTGGGACAAGAGGGAGAGAGAAACTTTTCATTGGATGTCCTTTTGTACCTTTTGATTTTTGAAACATGCACACGTATTAACTACTTTTAAAAGAATAAAGAGTCCGGGCTCGGTGGCTCACGCCTACAATCCCAGAACTTTGGAAGGCCAAGGCAGATGGATCAGGAGTTCAAGGTCAGGAGTTCAAGACCAGCCTGGCCAACATGGTGAAACCCCATCTCTACTAAAAATACAAAAAGATTAGCTGGGCATGGTGGCAGGTGCCTGTAATCCCAGCTACAAGGGAGACTGTGGTAGGAGAATCACTTGAACCCAGGAGGTGGAGGTTGCAGTGAGTCGAGATCACGTCATTGCACTCCAGCCTCAGCAACAAGAGTGAAACTCCATCTCAAAAAAAAATTTTTTTTAATTAAAAAATGTAAAAAAAAAATAAAAGAAAAAAGAAAAGTCAAATCCTAAAGTTAAAAAAAAAAGAGTATCTGGATTCCCTGGGTCCCCCGGGTTTTCCCAGGGCGCCTGCCCCTGATGGCAGGCATGCTGTGAGAAGGTAACTGCCTCTGTTCTGGGTCTAGATCCTTTGTATGTAGAATTACTGGGGGGCGTGGGAGCAAGCCCCAGCACTCACCATTGGCACCAGTTCTGTGCCCACCCCTGGAGGGCCAGGGTGGATATGGGAGTGCAAGGCTGGGCTCCCAAGAAAGCACTGACCTGGGTCCCTTCCTCAGCGGGAGCTTTGACAGAGTAGTTCTCCAGGCAGGGACCTAGGTGACAGCCCAGAGCTGTGCCTGTGCAAAGGCCTCAGGCTAGGCCCTCAGCCGAGCAAACAGTTTCCTGGCCTCTCAGCAAACTAGTTTGACTGTCAAAACTGCTGAACCCCTAGTTACAACATGTGGACACGCCCCACACTGCACTGAACATACCCATGCTTTGTGCAAATTCAGCAGTAAAATTTCTACATTTTGTAAGGATGAGAATGTTTAGGGGGTACTTCCCTTGAAGAAGTCTCTGAATTGGACCTTGTCAGATAGAGCATTTACTAAGAACCACTCAAAGATATTCTATAGGATGGAAACCAAAGAAGTCACCCAGTATGACTCCATGGTAGGAGCGGTCATGAAGCCTGCACGTGTGCAGATGTGGACTCGTGCTGGGTAAGAAAATGATGCATTACACTGAGCACAGAACGCCTGTGGGGAACATGCAAGTGCAGAACACTTCAACCACATACATGCAGCTCTGCAGGAGTATAGCTGGTTTCTCTCATGACCGTCCCATAGAGCTCTACTTTTTACTGTTAGTTGGTTATGAAAGCAATTCAGTGGGTAGCAACCAATATTTTTTTTAATGGAATAAGAATAGAGTAGAAAATATCAGGCTGCATTAAACACGGTTAGGGTCAGTTCCATTTTGAGAGGTTTTCGTTTCTGTTACATGTGTGTTAAGTGTGTACTAGGTCACAACGGAAAATGAATTTCTTACCGCGGCTCCTAGTCACAAACATTTTTGTCCCAATTAATGTCTCTGGGTTTCAGTTTCCTCATAAGCTCCAGTAGGAGTTTAAAACATTTGAATGGCTTTGGGAGAGGAATAAAGCCCTCAACAAACATCAAACACAAGAACCTTGGAGGTCAGGAGACAAAGACAACCCCATTAAAGAAGGAAGGGGTCAGACAGCATTCTGTTCCCTGCGTAGGGAGAATAAATGAGTTGATGGCACTCAGCACCAAGCCAGGCCCCGGGAGGAGCATGCTAATAGGCAATGGAGGGCCACAGGACCCCTAAGCCTAGGATCTCTGACTTCTCAAGGCAAGCAACCATCGATACCAGCACTCCTCACCCTGCCCATGGCCTACCTCCCTGCCCGAGCCACTTCTTCTCTCACCCCCTAAATGCTCCCTCACATCTACCATGCGCCCCACGCCAAAATTTAAACTTAAGAGCATAAATCTAATTACGTTCCCCCTCTTGCTTCAAACACTTCAATGGCTCTCTACAGCTCTTAGGATAATAACCCACTCCTCGGTGTGGCCTCTAAGGCCCTATAGGCTACTCGGTTAGTCACACACATTTTAAAGCCACTATCCTAGAGCTTTGCTAATTCTGCAGCAGATTCTAACTCTGACCCTATGACCCTGAATAAACTCTGCTGGGGTCTTCGCCAAGTGAACCAACTGAGACAGCAAGGTTTCTTCTCAGTTCCTAGAGAGTGGCCCTGGGTTCTGCCTTACAGTGGGAGACCCCTCTGGGAGACTCTAGTCGGCTCTCTGCCATCCACTGCCTCCCATCCATGCACGAAAGTTCCACTTACGGTAGGTGCATATCTGTTAGCAAAATCTTCACAATCATCTTGAGTTTCTCAGCAAAGTCGGCCTGGCTGGAAATTCCTGGGGCTGCCATGCTGAAGGTGACCAGCAACACAGCCCCCAGGATGGTCAGTTGTTCCAGCTGCAACTGGAGCTCATGGAAGCGAGACTGGTCCATTAAAACTGTCTGTAATGAACAGAAGAGGCCATCGCTGATCTGCAGGTCCAGGCTAGCAAGCAGAGGGCGGGAGCGCCACAGCCCCCACACCTGCCTCTGCAGCTTCCCTCAGGGTTTGCGCTAGTGTGTCAGAGCTTTGAGGGAGTCTGGTGTGAAATAGCCCCTCCATCTCAGAGTCATTCCTCCTGAGCAAGGACGCAGTATAGCATCCTCACTAAGAACACAGACAGGCCTGGGTGTAAAGCCAGGCTCCATGCTTAATAGCATGACTTCCCTGGCTGGCCACAGTGGCTCACGCCTGTAATCCCAGCACTTTGGGAGGACTAGGTGGGCAGATCACCTGAGGTCAGGAGTTCAAGACCAGCCTGACCAACATGGTGAAACCCCATCTATACTAAAAATACAAAACTAGCCGGGTGTGGTGGCGCATGTCTGTAATCCCAGCTACTTGGGAGAATGAAGCAGGAGAATCTCTTGAATCCAGGAAGCAGAGGTTGCAGTGAGCTGAGATTGCACCATTGTACTTCAGCCTGGGCAACAAAAGTGAAACTCCGTCTCAAAAAACAAACAAACAAAAAAAATAGCATGACCTCATGCAAGCATCGCCAACTTTGTCAGGCCTCTGCAGAATGGGGACTCCCAAATCACAGGGCTGTTTTAAAGCTGAAGAAAGATGCCACATATAAAGTGGCTGGCAGAGCCAGCGCTCGATAAATAAAAGTTATACCTATTGTTGGGAAGAAAAGTATAATGAGGTACAGACCTAGGGCCACCAACTCCTCCCAGTTTGTCTGGGACTGTCCCAGTTTTCAAATGGAAATTCCCGAGTCCTGTGAACCCCCACTCGCAAACTAGGACAGCTAGTCATCCTGTACAGAGCAATGGAAGGCCAGGTGCAGTGGTGAGTGCCTGCAGTCCCAACTACTGGGAGGCTCAGGCAGGAGGATCACTGAGGCCAGAAGTTCGATGCTGCGGTGTGCTATGATTATGCCTGTGAATAGCCACTACACTGCAGCTTGGACAACATAGTGAGACTCCATCTTAAAACAACAACAACAAAAATCCCAGAGCAATGGAAGAGAAGAGTGTCTTGCGGGCAGAGCCTACACTTATTCACCTTGGTACCCACTCAGCACCCAACACAAAGGAAGCTTGTAAAAACTGGCAAATAGGGAGGAAGAGAAAAAAACAGGAAGCACAGAGAGTAGAAGTGACAGAGAACAACCTAAAGCCTCCCGGAAAGCAAGCGCATTCCCACGACTGCCTCCCCCATGTTAAAGGGAGCCCTGGGTCCTACCATGCCAGCGACTCCGCCCGTGTGGGTGATGGGAGGAGAAGGGAAAGGCTGAGCAGATGGGTGTCTGATCTGAGAGAGTTTACAGGCTTATCGAATGGACTCTAAGGACCTTTCTCGCTGTCAGAAACTGAGATGTGCCAAATCAAGACATGAACAATGTGGGGTCACAGCCAAGAAGTAAAAACTCTGAGGATTAAGAATCTTCTGCTGATACAAATACAATCCCAAGGACTCATCGTCAGCCTGTTTTCTGAATTCACATGGCTTTGTGGCTTCCCAACAGTCCGCAGGATGTGAGTTTAGGATGCAGATTGCCAAGGATCAATTCCTGGAGTAGACAGCTGTCCCCAGGGACCATCACCATCTTCCCCACAGCGTTTCTTTTCTTTCTTTCTTTATTTTTATTTTTATTTTTTTTAACAAGAGAGGGTTTATTCATAAGACTGCCAAGTGAGGAGTCTGGAGAACAGGTCTCACATCCTCCTTTCCATAGAGAGAGCTCAGGGATATTTATGGGATGAAGAAGCAGGGGTATCTAAGGCCTGGGGAAGATGATCAGCGGTAGGGAAAAGGGAGGTATTGGATGGTCTCCCATAGCTATTTTTAAACAGAAATGTCAGGCTAAGAACTTCCCTCCAGAAGAGAACATGCCACAGTTCAAAGGGAACATTTTCCCATCTCCAATTTAACATTCTCTTTAGAGCTTCCTCCAGCACAAAACAGGGAACTCAGAGGCAAGAGGCAAAATCTTAAGCTCACAACTTCTTGAAAGGAAAAATAAGGAACTTACAAGAAAGATATTTAGAGAAGTAGCTGAATCTGAGGCTAGTGATAAGAAACTCACGTACCCCCCAAAAAGAGGGGGGAGTCTACGTAACAGAACAGCTATTTAGAGAAACACTGGGGGAATCCCTTCTTAGTCATCTTCTTAAAGAAGTCCTGCAGTTAGAAGTATGTATTGTGAAAAACATAAAAAGAAAAAATACTGTTCAGCATGGAAGAGGAAGAAGTTTCTTTAGATAAAGCTGTGAACAACCACACCTCTGTTGTGGTTTCTATCAAGATGAGCAAAAACAGGAGAAAAGTGCAGCAGCACAGATTGGAGTCTTGTACATTGCTGGTGGGATTGTAAAATGATGCAGCCGCTTTGGAAATCAGTTTGGCCGTTCCTCAAAATGTTAAACTTAAGAGTCACCACGTAACCCAGCAATTCTAATCCTAGGTACGTAACCAAGAGAGGTAAAAACATATGTCCATGCAAAAACTTGTACTGGAATATTCACAGAAGCATAATTTATAATAACAACCCAAATGTTTGTCAACTGATGAATGAATAAACAAAATGTGGTACATCCATACAGAAAAATATATTATTCAGCCTAAAAAAGAAAGGAGGGCTGGGTGTGGTAGCTCATGCCTGTAATCCCAACACTGGGAGGCCAAGGAGGGAGGATCACTTGAGGCCAGGAGTTTAAGATCTGCCTGAGTAACATAGCGAGACCCCTGTCTCTACAAAAAACACATTTAAAAATTAGCTGGGTGTGGTGGTACACTCTTATAGTCCTAGCTACCCAGCAGGCTGAGGCAGGAGGATCACCTGAGCCCCGAAATTCAAAGTTACAGTGAGCTATTGTACTACCTAGCCTGAGCAATACAATGAGACCCTGTCTCTAAAATTTTTTAAAAATGTAAAACTCAGAAAGGGAACACTGACATATACTACAACATAAATGAACCTTGAAGACATTATGCTAAGTAAAATAAGCCAGACCCAAAAGGGCAAAGATTGTATAATTCCACTCATATGAGGTATCTGGATTAGTCCAATTCATAGAGACTCAAAATAGAATGGTGGCTGCCAGGGGCCAGAGGGCGGGGGCAATGGGAATTACTGTTTGGTGTGTTTGGTGGGAAGACAGTTTCACAGAAGGAAAAATGAAAATGTTCTGGAGACGGCTGGTGGCAATGGTTGCACAACAATGTGAATGCACTTAATGCCACTGAACTGGAAAACTAGAAATGGTTAAAACGGTAAATTTTATGTTATGTGTATTTTACCACAACAAAGAAAAAAACACAGTGGAGAAGAGGACTAAAGTACTGTTACATATGCTACAACATGAAAAAACATTGGGGAAAGAAGCCAGGCACAAAAGGCTGATAGTGTATGATTTCATTTAAATAAAATGTCCAGGATAGGCAAATCCATAGAGACAGAAAGCAGATTTGTGGCTTCAGGGGTTGGAGGGAGGGGGAAAGGGCAGTGACTGCTAATGGGTGCAGTGTTTCTACTGGAGATGATGAAAATGTTTTTAATTAAACAGTCGTAATGGATGCATAACTCCGTGACTATACTAAAAAACACTGAGTTGTACACTTTAAAAGGGAGAATTTTCTGGTACATGAATTATATCAGAATAAAGCTTTATCTTTTATTTTATTTATTTACTTATTTATTTATTTTTATTTTTTGAGACAGTCTCACTCTGTCGCCCAGGCTGGAGTGCAGGGGCACAATCTCGGCTCACCACAACCTCCACCTCCCAGGTTTAAGCAATTCTCTGCCTCAGCCTCCCAAGTAGCTGGGGCTACAGGCCCTGCCACCACGCCAAGCTAATTTTTTGTATTTTTAGTACAGAGACGGTGTCACCATGTTGCCCAGGCAGGTCTCAAACTCCTGACCTCAAGCAATCTGCCTGCCTCTGCCTCCCAAAGTGCTGGGATAACAGGAGTGAGCCACCGTGCCTGGCCAAAGCTATTCTTAAAAAGTTCAGCAGCACAAAAACAAATATGAGTAGTGAGATGGCTCAGGGGACCTACTTCGGGGAACGGCCTCTGGAGGTGGTCCCACTTCAGAAGCTTCAGATAAGCGTAATTCTGGACAGCAACAGGGCTCAGCCTGGGCATGTCCCCAGAGCCAGCAGCTGCTCCCCCAGCTGGCAGGGCGTGTTTATACTTCTGAGTCATAAGGTCCTCTGAGGCTTCTTCCAGCCACTGGGTGACAAAGTCCAGGGAATCTGTGAAGAACAAAGCTGCATACATTACCTTGACACTGAGAAGGGATGCTTCCCGGAATTACTTAAGGGACAGTCGAAGTCCTGGCAGAGTGATCAAGTAGAAAGTAGGAACTTCAGAATCAAATAAAACTTGGATCAAATCATAGTAGTGCCAATGACTAACTGAGGGATCTCAGGCAAGTCATAATGTGTCTTGAGTTTCAGATGCCTGATACAGGGAAATTCACAACACCCACCTCACAGGCTGTTGTGAGGATTAAACAAGATAATGAATAAGCCATGCATGGTGGCTCATGCCTGTAATCCCAGCACTTTGGGGGGCTGAGGTAGTTAGACTGCTCGAGCCCAGGAGTTCAAGACCAGCCTAGGCAATGTGGCAAGGCCCTGTCTCTACAAAAGATACCAAAGTTAGCTGGGCATGGTGGCACGTGCCTGTAGCCCCGGCTAGTTGGAAGGCTGAGGCAGGAGAATCACTTGAACCCCGGAGGTTGAAGTTGCAGTGAGTGGTAAGATTACACCACTACACTCCAGCGTGGGTGACAGAGCTAGACCCTGTCTAAAGTAATAATAATAATAATAATAATAATAATAATAATAATAATAATAACGAATATATGACACCTAGCCAGGCCTTGCCACTCACCTGGTATTTAACAAACCTTCCTTCCTTTCTCTCCCGTCCTGACCACTGCATAAGATGGGCCCCAAAGCCCTGGCGACTCCAGCTCTAGAGACAGATGGGATGAGACACCGGCTAGAGTTTCCCTGTGTAAACTATCCTCTACACTGACGATGAGGCTTTTCCTTGTTTATCTTAACCTTGTATCAGTCTGGCTTCCCTTCCACCTGGGGGAAAGTGAACTCTGTCTCTGTCAGGAAAGCCCCTTCTAGCTTTCAGCAGCCCTCATGCACCCCTGCTTTTCTAAGCTAAGTAATGCAGCGGGCACTCTGAGGGACAGAGAGAGCTGGAGGATCTTGCACATCATCTAATAAAAACTGCCTGTCAGGTCCCAGGAGGTGCGGCAGCTCTGTCAGTGGAGGCTTCCTGCTTCCTTAAAACCAAGTGGACGGCCAAGGTCACAGCGGTGGTCTGCTCTTCACTGGGGCAGGGGGATGTAGCTCCAGTTTGCCCTGAGCTCTTGGTCCTGACTGCTGGGCCATCTGGCTTCACCCTCTCTTCTGCAGACAGCATTCTCTATAACCCGCAAGCTTTGGGAAACCCGGGCTTTCATGAAAGTTGTGAGTTAAGTGCTAGACGCAGGCATTGTAGCTGCTTCCACCCTACCAGTGAGTCCTCCACTGCACCCCAGCTTCCAAGGCCAGGCCTTAATATTAAGGCTCTTCAGTCTACAAAACTCTGCCCAGCGGAGGTTGCAGTGAGCAGAGATCACACCACTGCACTCCAGCCCAGGTGACAGAGCGAGGAGACTCCATCTCAAAAAATATATACATATATATATTCCCAATACTCTCACAACACTGGTGAGAGTGTAAGCTTGTGGTCAATCCATTCTGGTCAAAAATCTCTCAAAACCTGTTTCCAACATCTGTAAAATGGGGTTAAAAAAAAGGTGCCTGGCTCATCAGCTTACTGTGTGAGGATTACATATGATCATGCACATCCAGCCCTTGGCACAAGCCTGGCACTCAGTAAACATTACCAAACCTCTTCTACTTCTACCTCTACCCTGCCCTTTCCCAACTTCCCCTGGCCCCAGCACCACCTCAGACTTCTCTGCCTGGGGCTGGATGAATCAACTGCATGGGGCATTCACTTAACCAAACTGGTCCGGCAACTGAACCAACCCAGAGACTGCTGTTTTCATCGCCTCGTCAGCAAAATTAGAGGCCAAACGGAATTCATCATACATTGAATCTGAAGACTGAAATTTACCCAGAATGTCAGCTAGCAATGCAGAGACCATAAAAAGCACCCTAGAAATACAATACAGTTTTACATTCTGATAGTCGTCTGTTTTCTGCAGTCATTGGAGAGGTTCATAAAAATGAGACTCTTCCTGGGTATGAAACAAGAAGATTTATGCATCCAGAACAAAAGCAAAGTTAAATTTCCTGCTATGCCACACAGGGAGAAGAAAAGTAAATTAACATTCACAGGACGTCTGTCATGTTTTCAAAAATCAAGACCAAGAATGTATTTTATTTCAAACTGGTGTTTTCATTAAAAAAATTTATAATTTAGGACTTCATTGCTTTTAATTTCTATTCTCATAGCCTACTCACATTCCTTTTGCTTGTCATGTTTTCTTTTCAATGCTTAACAACTCTAGATGTAGTCCTAACATTTTGTGCTTTTCCTTCTTCAAATTAGACTATTCTCATACTAAATTTTAGTTTTGTTCTGAAAATAATATTATGCAACAAGCTATGGCAGCTAAAATGAAAAACCACCGACAACAAAAAAAGTACCACAAAATATTAAACATACTTGGTTGCCTCTCCAAAATCTCTTGAAACTTCTTCCTTTCGTATTCAACTGACTGCTGCATGAGATGAGGCCTGATGCTACTGATAGCAAAGTTGGCCATGTCCACTTTCATTAGGTCCAACACAGAAAAAATTTCTCTGAAAGAAAAAAGGATTTAGAACCAAACACTTGTAAAGTAAACATAGTATTAAAGGAGAAGAGGACCAGACACATGGCTCACGCTTGTAATCCCAACACTTTGGGAGTCCAAGGCGGGGGGACTGCTTGAGCCCAGGAGTTCCAGACCAGCCTGGGCAGCACAGCAAATGTGACAACATGATAAAAACTGATGGATCCACATGAAGGGTCTGCGAGTGTTGATTGTACTGTTTTTGTAACTTTTCTGTAGGTTTGGAATTTTTCAAAAGAAAATGTTGTTTTCTTTTTCAAAAGAAAAAGTTTTGTTTTTTTTTTTTTAATCCATGAGTACCAAGACTTCAGGAAGTTTAAGTTGAAAATAGCTCTGGTCTAGACGCAGTGGCTCACGCCTGTAATCCCAGCACTTTGGGAGGCCAAGGTGGCCAATCACTTGAGGTCAGGAGTTCGAGACCAGCCTGGCCAACATAGTGAAACACCATCTCTACCAAAAATTAGCCGGGCATGGTGGTGCGTGCCTGTAATCCCAGCTACTCAGTAGGCTGAGGCGTGAGAATTGCTTGAACCCGGAAGGTGGAGGTTGCAGTGAGCCAAGATCACGCCATTGCACTCCAGCCTAGGCAACAGAGTAAGACTCTATCTCAAAAAAAAAAAAAAAGAAAAAAGAAAAAAGAAAATGCCTCTGAATTGTAGTTGCCGGAATATGATTAACATATTCCCATACCTGAAAAGGGGCACTATTTCCTTAATGTCCTTTAGTTTCTTAACTTCCTCATCTCGAGCAGGTGCACACAGTGTCCCCATCATGCCAATAATGAATTCTGCCAGTTTGGAAATGTCTAGGGCCCCATTCTCTGCTTCCTGCTTTATCAGATCCAGATCCAAGACTTCTGTTATCTGGTTTCTCAGTCTAGTATGACCAGGCAGCAAGAAAGATAAGAGAGTCTACAAGAGAACACAGCTACGTTTAATCAAAATTCCTTAGATATCATTTCTAATTATATGTAATTTATAACTATCCAAATAAGGGCTTACCAATTGCTATGTAATATGCACATATTTTACTTCTTATTCAACAAACCTACAGAAAAACATGTTTACAAATCATTTATAATAGCTACTCAAGCTTTCATTTAAGCTCTAGGTAGCAATTAAATGGATAGAAAAAAAACTGTTAATGGTGAAAAAAGAAAAGCATGTTTATTAATGTGAGCCTATGAGCCAACCATAGATGACAATTTCCATGCATACATTTCTTCTTTGATGCTATTGCTAAAGGCACTGCAAAAACAGTCCCTCCTACCTAAAGCTTTCTCAATCCCAAAGGCTGAGTCACTTTTTGGCCATTATAAATGGAATGTGTCCACATCTATTAAAACTTATAAATAATCTAGATTTTGTGAAATAACTTTGTTGTCTTTAATGCCTTCAGGTTATCATGGTTTGCTTAAAACTTTTTTTAAAAAGGGCAATAAGCCAAAAACACTCTTGATCCAGCTTCTGGCAAGTAATTTAACTTCTTGATCCTTCAATTTCTTTAAAGACTTCTGGTGGTGACACAAGAAGTTGAATACACACTCCTAACACACCAGAAATGCATCACAATTCACTCTTTGCCTCACCTCTTTGATTTCTCCTACAAGTTTGATAGCATGGTCATATGCTGGGGGGTCTTCACTTAGCTGTGCACTCAAGCAATCCCAAAACGCTTTATGTACAATCTCCTTTACTCTCTTCTTCAAGCTGGGGCAGTGAAAAAAACAAACAAACAAAGGGCAAAAACCAAAATATTTGAGTTTCAAATCATTTTCAAAGCACAAATAATATGGGTTTAGGGTAAGATCAACCCCAGTGATTTGGATCAAGGAAAGATTTCCCAGGCATACTTCAACTGATGGCATACTTTATTTTAAAAGTTAGTGAAATGGCAATAAGCATCTAATGGGAAGAATCGCTCTCAACTAACTGGACAGCCAACACTAATCCAAGTAACAGCATATGACAGTGCCATATAATAAGAATATTGAGAAGTCCAAAGCTGTTAATTTTAGTTCCCTGTTACTAGCAAGTTTCTTAAGATGTTTATAATTAGGTAGTCTAAGATAACAATTTAGGCTGGGCATTGTGACTTACGCCTGTAATCCCAGCACTTTGGGAGGCCGAGGCAGGCAGATCACCTGAGGTGAGGAGTTCGAGATCAGCCTGGCCAGAGGTTGCAGTGAGCCGAGATAGTGCCACTACACTCCAGCCTGGACAACAGAGTGAGACTCTGTCTCAAAAAAATAAAATAATAATAATAAGATAACAATTCAGTATGTAGTAGGCTGAAGGACTTTATTTCCTAAAAATATCATATTCCCATGTGATATATGGGACAATTGCTTAACTAGGTACCAAACTGTAACAACTTATATATACATCATAACATTTCATTAAAATCAGTATTGGCCAGGCATGGTGGCCCACGCCTGTAATCCCAGCATTTTGGGAGGCCAAGGCAGGAGGATCACCTGAGGTCAGGAGTTCAAGACCAGCCTGGCCAACATGGTGAAATACTACCTCTACTAAAAATACAAAAATTAGCCAGGCGTGGTGGTGTGTGCTTTATAGTCCAAACTACTCAGGAGGCTGAGGCAGGAGAATTGCTTGAACCTGGGAGGTGGAGGCTGCAGTGAGCTGAGACTGCACCACTGCACTCCAGCCTGGGCAACAGAGCAAGACTCCGTCTCAAAAAACAACAACAATGGCCAGTGCAGTGGCTCATGCCTGTACTCCCAGCACTTTGAGAGGCTGAGGCAGGTGGATCACGAGGTCAGGAGTTTGAGACCAGCCTGATCAACACGGTGAAACCCTGTCTCTACTAAAAATACAAAAATTAGCTGGGCATGGTGGTACATGCCTGTAATGCCAGCTACTCAGGAGGCTAAGGTAGGAGAATTGCTTGAACCTGGGAGGCGGAGGTTGCAGTGAGCCAAGATCATGCCACTACACTCCAGCCTGGGCCACAGAGTGAGACTCCATCTCAAAAAACAAAAACAACAACAACAAAAAATGTCTTACTGTCTTGAGCACAAAACAAGGAATTCTTCATTATTAAATGCAAAAAAGTACTATCTTTGCAGATATAAGAAATATCTGTGAAGTCAAATTTAGAAGCTTCCTACGTAAGACATTTGCCAGCACAGCAACCATTCCTCCTTCTTTTGTTAACAGAATCCCACTGTTTTTCAGGGCAACAATATACTCTGCCTGTGACAATAAATCATGACTGATCTAGCAAGCCCATCACAGCAGTTCATTCCCTTTTACCCGACTTAAGCTTTTCAGGTTCACTTATAGCAAGGGTAGCATGTTACTAAATTCTGATTAACAAAGTATCAGCAGATGTTCGTTTCATGACTCCAGGGGAAGATGTTCCTAACAAAAGGAGAGCCCTAGTCCTCCCAGCCTTTTCCCTCTTGCCCAGAAGGCTGATGTATGATGGGATGCTTGGAGCTGCAGCATTCATCCTGCAACCAGGAGGACAGGCCAAGAGACTCTCAGGCACCATCCAGAATCCTGACTTCAGGGAGCTGCTGACAGAAGGGCACTTGCACGCATATTTCCTTGATTCTAAAACAAACTCCCCTCCCCCAATATTTTAATCTCTCAGAAACTTGGATCTTTCTTTAAATCAATGGCATTTTTATAATTATAATGGGCAGTGTTTCCTCTTTCTTATGACAGCACATTTTTAAAAGGGGCACCTTATAATCAATAGAGTTTTTGATTCAATAAAAAAATAGTTAAGTGCCAGGCACTAGGGACACAGAGAATAACCCACAGTCTTCGCCTTTGCAACAAAACCAACGACTCTAGTGCAGTGTGACAGTTTCAAAGAAGAGTGAATGAAACAAGGCAATGAAAACACAAGATGAGGCAGCTAGATCCTACTGAGTAGGCAGACTTTCACAAAAGATTTTTAGACCTTTTATTTGATTTTTGAAGAATTGGTGTTCCTTGTTTAGGAATACTTTTTGTTCCTTGTTAGGAATGTACAAAAGGAAAAATATGTCTGAATATATCGGTATCAACTGAAGGAAACATTTCCAAAACTGGGAAATGGCAGTGCTCTACTAAGCAAGCTAATTTAGCAACCACATTACCTGTTTTCCGGTAATTCAACTGGCTTAATCTGAAAGTCTCCATTTACTACAATTTCATGGGCTAGAGCCATGTTGGTGACGCCTCTCGCTGTCTCTAGAAGTTCTTCTACTGTCACAAAGCGAGGAGGACTAGCTGTAACAGAAACTCACTGTAAGAGATTTGCTTCTCTAGATTTGAATTTCTATTAAAATAAGAAGACAGTGGTTCTGGTACGGAACAATAATTTCAGTTATTGCCTCTATTAAAACGTTTGTTGTTCTGGCATTTTCAAACAGCAACAGAATGCTACTTCATATTCATTTTTTAACCCTTGAATCCTAAAAGCAGAGATCATCTATTAATACTCAAAACATCTGTTTTTCACTAAGACTGGTCAAATGAAAATAATTACAGTAAATTGAAACTTAGGAAAACTTAAGTTACAGATGATCATCTGTCCCATAAGCTGAGGATTTATTTTCTAATCTTTCTGCCTCCTGTCTACCCTAAAAGAAAAAAAAAAAAAGATACCAGATTTAAGATCTTCTCTTTTGCTCCCATTAGCAGTTTACTTTTGCACACTACCACTAACACTGCCACAAATGAATCTCCCCAAATTAACATAGCATCAAGGCTAGGCACAGTGGTTCACACCTGTAATGCTAGCACTTTGGGAGGCCAAGGCGAGAGGATCAATTGAGGCCAGGAGTTGGAGACCAGCCTGGGCACCATAGTGAGACCTTGTCTCTACAAAAAAAATGTAAAACTAACCAGGCATGGTGGTGCATGCCTGTAGTCCCAGCTACTCAGGAAGCTGAGGCTGGAGGATCACTTGAACCTGCAGTGAGCTATGAACATGTCACTGCACTCAAGCCTGGGCAACAGAGCAAGACTCTGTCTCAAAAAAAAAATATAAAATAAAAAGTTGTAAAAAATTAAAATAGCATCAAGTCCTTTAGGGTGCCGATGGTGCTGTTTAAACAATGCTAAAACCACTATCTTGTACAGGATACTGTGACAGAATATGACAGCTCTGCAGTGGTCAATGGACAGATCAAAAGAGGTGTGACACAATAATTTTCCAGAATGCTGATCCAGTGAATCAAAAACTTTGAAAAAGAGCCATCTCTGATTTCTCTCTTTCCCCTGCTTTTTTATCCAAGTCCTGTAGATTTTACTTCTGTATTGACTGCTGCAACGGCCTCAAATTTCTGTCCATCTTCTGTCTTTTGATAAAGCTTGAGACTGATCGTTCAGAAAGAAGGTTCTAAACCAAGGAACAAAGGGGAATTCTTACTCTTAAAAGCCTATGATAAGGCCAGGCTCATGCCTGTAATCCCAGCACGTTGGGAGGTCAAGGCAGGTGGACCACCTGAGGTCTGGAGTTCGAGACCCAACTGGCCAACACGGTGAAACATCGTCTCTACTAAAAATACAAAAATTAGCGGGGCATGGTGGTGCGCACCTGTAATCCCAGCTCTTTGTGAGGCTGAGGCGAAAGGATTGCTTGAACCTGGGAGGTAGAGGTTGCAGTGGGTGGAGATTACACCATTGCACTCCAGCTTAGGTGACAGAGCAAGACTCTGTTTCAAAAAAAAAAAAAAAAATTAAAAAAAAAAAAGTCTCTGATAGCAATTCTCAACCTTTAGCCTATAATGGAGTCAGAGGGAGGACCTGTGAAAACAGAATGCTGGGCCCACCTCTCAGGGTTTCTGATTTAGCAGGTCTGGAGCAGGGCCAAAGAATCTGCATTTTTTTATTTTTCTATTTTTTTGAGATACAGAGTCTTACTCTGTCACCAGCAGGAATGCAGTCACACAATCATGGCTCACCCCAGCCTCAACCTCTCATGCTCAAGCCATCTTCCCACCTCATCCTCCTGAGTAGGTGGGACTACAGGCACGTCTGGTTATTTTTTGTATTTTTTTAGAGACAAGTTTCGCCATGTTGCCCAGGCTGGTCTCAAACTCCTGAGCTTAAGTAAGTGATCCACCTGCCTTGGCCTCCCAAAGTGCTGGGATTACAGGCATAAGCCACAGCACCCGGCCTAGAATCTGTGTTTCTAACAAGTCTCCAGTTGATGCTGATGGCTCCAAACACCACAGTTTTGAGACACCACAGTTTTGAGAAATACTTGCCTAGAAGATGAATATATTAATTTTATGTGATAGTGATAACATCTGGCCTTAAAATTAGATAAGTAATGTCACTGGTTTGCCCAGGTTTGTTATAAAAGATCTTCTTAGGCTGGTGAAAAGTTATTTTCCTTCTTTTTTATTTTGCTCACCAAAGAAAGGAAAAAAAAAAAAAAAAAAAGGAACCAAATGAAAGAGCTGGTCATACCCTGTCTGGTAAAAATCTTTATTTGGTCACAAGGGGAAGTTGGGAAAACTCAAAATTCTTCCTCACAACATTCTCAGCATTTCCAGAGAATATGAATAAGAATACAGAATAAATAAATCTGGTTTTGTGGATATTGCTAAAACATAATAAATATTCAAAATCAAAGCCCAATATATCTTTTCAATTAAAAAATTTTTTTTTAACTTTTAAGTTCAGGGGTACATGTGCAAATTTGTTATACAGGTAATCTCGTGTCACAGGGGCTTGTTATGGAGATTATTTTGTCACCCATTTATTAAGTCTAGTCCTCATTATTTTACTAGATCCTCTCCCTTCCCCCACTCTCCAGTAGACACCAGTGTCTGTTGTTCCCCTCTATGTGTATATTATTAAGATGTCAATTTTCCCCAAATCAATCTATTGGTTAAATGCACTCCCAATCAGAAGGCTTTTTTTGTTGAAACTGACAAACTAATTATAAAATTTATATGGAAACACAAAAGACCTCGAAAAGCCAAAACTATTTTGAAAAAGAAAAATAAAGTTAGAGGACTGACACTGATTTCAAGACTTACTATAAAACTATAATAATCAAGACAGTGTATTTTTAGCATAAGGATATATAGAAATCCAGGGCAGAATATCCAGAAATAGACTGATATATACATGCACACATGTATATATGTGGTCAACAGACAAAGGTAGGCTGGGCATGGTGGCTCATGCACTTTGGGAGGCTGAAGCAGGTTGATTGCTTGAGGCCAGGAGTTCGAGACCAGCCTGGACAACATGGTGAAACCCTGTTTCTACTAAAAATCATTTAAGCCCAGGAGACAGAGGTTGCAGTGAGTCGAGATTGTGCCACTGCCCTCCAGTCTGAGTGACAGAGCAATACTCTGTCTCAAGAAAAAAAAAAAAAAAAAGCAAAGTTTTTTTTTTTTTTTAATCAAATGATGCTACAACAATTAAGCATCTATATGTAAAAGAATTACTCTACCACGCCTGTAATCCCAGCACTTTGAGAGGCCGAGGCAGGCAGATCACGAGGTCAGGAGATCGAGACCATCCTGGCTAACATGATGAAACCCTGTCTCTACTAAAAATACAAAAAATTAGCCAGGCGTGGTGGCGGGCATCTGTAGTCCCAGCTACTCGGGAGGCTGAGGCAGGAGAATGGTGTGAACCCAGGAGGCCAAGCTTGCAGCGAGCTGAGATCACACCATTGCACTCCATCTGGCTTTGTGGATATTGCTAAATATAATAAATATCCAAGCAAGACTCCATCTCAAAAAGAAAAAAAAAAAATTAATTACTCTAGATCCTTCTCTCACATGGTAAACAAAAAGGAACTCAAAATGGATTGCAGAGCCGGGCAAGGTGACTCATGCCTGTAATCCCAGCCCTTTGGGAGGCCAAGGCGCAAAAATTGCTTGAGGCCAGGAGTTTGAGAACAGCCTGGGCAACATGGCGAAACCCCATCTCTACAAAAAATACAAAAATTAGCCAGGTATGGTGGCATGCGCCTATAGTCTCAGCTACTCAGGAGGCTGAGGAGGGAAGATGGCTTAAGCCCAGGAGGCGGAAGTTGCAGTGAGCCATGATCCCACCACAGCACTCCAGCTTAGGTGACAGATAGAGACCTCGTTTCAAAAAGAAAAAAAAAAGAATCACAGACAAAAATCTTTGTGATCTTGGATTAGGTAAAGATTTCTTTTTTTTTTTTTTTTTTTTGTTTGAGACGGAGTCTTGCTCTGCCACCCAGGCTGGAGTGCAGTGGCCGGATCTCAGCTCACTGCAAGCTCCGCCTCCCGGGTTTACGCCATTCTCCTGCCTCAGCCTCCAGAGTAGCTGGGACTACAGGCGCCCGCCTCGTCGCCCGGCTAGTTTTTAGAGACAGGGTTTCACCGTATTAGCCAGGATGGTCTCGATCTCCTGACCTCGTGATCCGCCCGTCTCGGCCTCCCAAAGTGCTGGGATTACAGGCTTGAGCCACCGCGCCCGGCCAGGTAAAGATTTCTTAGATAGGATACAAAAAGCTCAACCTATAAAATAAAAAATGGATAATTTGGATTTTATCAAAATTTAAAGTGTATACTCCATGACAGACTCTATTAAGAAAATAAAAAGGTTTTTTTTTGGTGTTTGTTTTTTGAAACAGGGTCTTATTCTGTTGCCCAAACTCGAGAGTGATCATAGCTCACTGTGGCCTCAACCTCCCAAATAGCTGGGACTATAGGTGCACGCCTGGCTCAGTAGGGATTTGCTGTATGTATACATATGTATAAATATATGCTTGTTTTTAAATTATTTCTGTTACCAGTTATCAGAAAATGAAACTTCCACTGTGGGTACGTCAATATCAAGCATCAGGTGTTATTATCAAGCATCAGGTGTTATTAAACTCCACCAAGTTCTTACCCCTTAAGAAGAAACTCAGATTATTATTAGGACTTCCAAGTTGTTTAACTTTGCTTTTGCAAAAAATAATCAATGTCTTATCATCTGAAATTTATGAAACTAACAGAAACACATCAAGTCCTCTCAGTGAATTTTTTTTTTTTTTTTTTTTGAGACGGAGTCTTGCTCTGTCATCCAGGCTGGAGAGCAGTGGCACGATCTCGGCTCACTGCAACCTCCACCTTCCGGGTTCAAGTGACTCTCCTGCCTCAGCCTCCCAAGTAGCGGGGACTACAGGTGCGTGCCACCACACCCAGCTAATTTTTGTATTTCTAGTAGAGACAGGGTTTCACCACGTTGGCCAGTATGGTCTCAATCTCTTGACCTTGTGATCCACCTGCCTTGGCCTCCCAAAGTGCTGGGATTACAGGCATGAGCCACCATGCCTGGCCAGATTTGTTATTTCCCAATAATTTTAGTCATCTGGGTAATAATAGGCACCATCACTTTGCTGCCTAGTCATGAAACACAGTGGTTGGGGCAAATCAGTAAGAAATTTCTCTTCCTCTAGACTCTGTTGAGTATGACCTTGAACAAGTCACTTAAATCTTGCAGGGTCTGTGTTTCTCCATATGCAAAAAGAAGAGACTTAAGGGTGTGCTATAAAATATAAGAATCCTCCAAATTTTAAACAAGTGCATTCTCAGTGTTTTGGGCATACTTGGAACAAAACAGCTTGCACCAAGTACTAAGAACCTCACCATCCAGGAAGAAGAAAATTTTCAGGAACTGTCCAGGTTAGAGACTACTTAAAATCAAACTTATCAGTGACAGGTATCTGACCATGAAAGATAAAAGCTACAGTTCTAAGATATGATCAGGACATATTACCCATGTACATATAGAAGAATTATTCATTGCATACAAATTATAGGGTTGTGGGGATTCTGTTTTGTGAGAGTTCTCAAATTTACCAATTTCATAAATGAAAACTTGGTAAAGATTGCATAAAATTGCATAAAGATGCAATTTGGTGGACAACACGTCTTCACCTCAATTTGTGAAGAGAACCTGAGTTGTAGTAAGAGCCATGAAAAAATGGTAAGGTCAACTCAGACACGGTGGTGCACACTTGTAGTCTCAGCTACTAGGGAGGCTGAGGTGGGTGAATCACTTGAGCCCAGGAGTTCAAGGCCAGCCTGGACAACATAGAGCAATCTGGTCTAAAAAAAAAAAGTAAAGTTACATGTAACTTACCTGGGAGTTTATTTTCTATGACACAAAGCTAAAGTTGTTGCTAAATTCTATTATTTTGTTACAGCATTTGCCTACTGATGCCCTGTTAGAGAAACTGAAAACCATGTTAGTTTAAACATGACTTTTGAGAGGCTAGCAGACAGATTCCAAAATAAAATGAAGTTCTAATTTAGAATGGTTGTAACTCTCTTTCTTTACAAAGGTATCCTGAGATGTCTCTACACTCTGAAAAGATGCTGTTAGTCACATAAGTGGATGGACATTTATGGAGGGCAAGATGGCAACTGTCACTCAAACAGCTACTATATAATGAGTACAGTAAAGCCAGGGTAAAGGTTACCCATAGTACTTATTATGTTGATGGAAACTGCTTGTTAATTTGTCTTCCTCGCTAGCCTGCAAGCTCCATGAGGACAGAGACAATATGTGCCTGGTTCACTGCTGGATCCCTGACATACAGTATGCACTCAACAAATATTTGCCTGATTGAATATGGAGACACCATAATTCAAAGGCTAGTCATGAGCTTTAGAAATGTAAGTTCTCATGTCACCTATTCATCTAAAGATGACTGGGATCCACTAATTAAATTCACAAGGACCCGATTTCATAAACGAAGGTCCTAAGTGAGATATTAACTGGAATAACAATTGATGTTTCTCATCTGAATATAGCATCTTTTACTGGTCAACTAGGTGATTAAACGTTAGAACAGACGGTATTTTGTGAGAAGAGCGTTGAAGTATAAATAGTAGAAGATCTTAGAGAAAACATTATTAAGTTACAGTTGACTGATCCTTACTCTGTTTAAAGGATCTCTGTTTAAAGAACAGATAATCTGGCTGGGCGCAGTGGCTCAAGCCTGTAATCCCAGCACTTTGGGAGGCCGAGACGGGCGGATCACGAGGTCAGGAGATCGAGACCATCCTGGCTAACACTGTGAAACCCAGTCTCTACTAAAAAATACAAAAAACTAGCCGGGTGAGGTGGCGGGCGCCTGTAGTCCCAGCTACTTGGGAGGCTGAGGCAGGAGAATGGCGTGAACCCGGGAGGCAGAGCTTGCAGTGAGCTGTGATCCGGCCACTGCACTCCAGCCCCAGGGACAGAGTGAGACTCCATCTCAAAAAAAATAATAATATTAATAAATAAAGAACAGATAATCTTTTACAATCAAATCACCACCTCAAATCAGTACCAATCAATTTTTTACAAGCTAGCCATTTTTCCTTTTTCAATGTTCTGCATCAGTTATATCAGCAATTCCACTTTTTTTTTTTTTTTCTTGAGATAAAGTTTCCCTCTTGTCACCCAGGCTGGAATGCAATGGCACAATCTCAGTTCACAGTAACCTCTGCTTCCCAGGTTCAAGTAATTCTCCTGCCTCAGCCTACCAAGTAGCTGGGATTACAGGCACGCACCACCACTCCCGGCTAATTTTTGTATTTTTAGTAGAAACAGGGTTTCGCCATGTTGGCCAGGCTGGTCTTGAACTCCTGACCTCAGGTGATTCACCCGTCTCAGCCTCCCAAAGTGCTTATAGACGTGAGCCACCGTGCCTGGCCTAGCAATTCCACTCTTAAAGTACTACTCTGTGTTATAATTTCAAATAATAAATGTTCTCTTTTTGCTACTTACATTTTAATTTGTAGAATTCCAAATGTGATTTTAGAGTTAAACTCAGTAGCTACACATTTACAGAGTTTGGGGGAAATGTCTGCAAACTATTAATTCCATAGTTTGTAAATCCTTATTTATGCTCCATGTGTTCAATAATGCTTCCTTACCTGATCCCCAAATAATGGGGCCTTAGCTTTATCTTTTGGGTTTATAGCCCTGTACCTACCTAGTACTACAGGAGAAATAGGAAGTCAGACAAAAGGAATATCTTAGGGCATTGATTTTAAACCTTATTTTGGTACAGACCACTAGTGAAAGCTTCCATGACCTTATTTCTAAAAACACGCATATAAAAACAAATGTTGATGTACTTTTTTAGCTATTACTAGATCCCCTAAATCTTGATCATAGGTCCCAGGATGAGTATTCTTGCCTTAAGGGCATAACTACACACAATTTCAGATAATGTAGCTTAGTACTGGTTTGACATTAATTTGGAATCATGCCATCAGACTGACAGGATGCCAAAGGTGAAGCCATCAACCAAAGAATGGCTGAACCTATAAAAGTTAAAATTGTTTAAAAAAATTAAAACCAATCAACCAACTGTTGGAAAAAACTGAGGCAGGGCTTGCATGTCTGACATAATGTAAAAGAGTCTTGGAACATGTCCGGGGTCCAGGGTCTAAAACCCCTCGTGGCCTTGGGAACACCAAGCTCTGTGCTAAAGGGTGGAAGGCTGCCCTGCTGCACCATAATCTAAGCTCAGGGCATAAAAACCCTCGTGGCTTGAATGGAATCCAGGGCTCAGGGCACAAAACTCCTCGTGGCCTCTGAAATGTGTCTAGACTTGCTGACTCCTTGCTTCTAGCACTCCTAGGCTCATATATCGATTGTATCTTAAACTAGAAGAACATGTTTCCCATTATCTCAAGTAGCGGAACATGTTCCATATGCTTCAAAGAAAGTGCCGAACTGTCACAGCTGTAGATCATACGCTTGATACACTGCTTTCTTTCAACCCCCACATCCTCACCACCCGCTTCTTCGTTTGATTACCAATAAATAGTGTGGGCTTCTAGAGCTTGGGGCCTTAGCAGCCTCCATACTAGCATCAGCCCCCTAGACCCACTTTATGCATTCTTAAACTTGTCTTTTCTCATTCCTTTGACTCCACTGGACTTCGTCACCCCTATGTTAGGTCCGGCCGTCCCAACAACCAACAAACCAATAAAGAGTGACTGAAGACCTAAACCAAAAGTTCTTTAGCAGAAACTATAGGTTGTAAGGCTATCATGTTAGCCATATACATCTACACTACAGCAATCAATCCTGGTCTCTTTATTTTTTTTATTTTTATTTTTTTGAGAGAGGTTTGTCTTACTCTCTCATCCAGGCTGGAGTGTGGTGACATGATCACGGCTCACTGCAGCCTTGACCTCCCCAGCTCAAGTGATCCTCCTGTCCCAGCTTCCCAAGTAGCTGCGACTACAGCCATGTACCACCATGCTCAGCTAATTTTTTTTTTTTTTTAAGACAAGGTCTCACTTTGTCACCCAGACTGGAGTGCAGTGGCACAATCTCAGCTCACTGCAGCCTCCACCTCTCAGGTTCAAGGGATCCTCCTGCCTCAGCCCCACAAGTAGCTGGGACTATAGGCATGTGCCACCATGCCTAGCTAATTTTTATTTTTTGTAGAGATGAGGTCTCACTATGTTGCCCAGGCTGGTCTTGAACTCCTGGACTCAAGTGATCCTCCTGCCTCAGCCTCCCAAAGTGCTGGTATTACAGGTATGAGCCACTATGCCTGGCTAATCCTGGCATCTTTAAATGCAATAGATGACATGTTAGTAGCAATAATAGTAACAATAACTAATGTTTATTAAGCATTTATTACCTGCAAAGCACTGTTCTAACTGCTTTACAGGAATTCATTTAATCTTTACCGCTACCCTAAGAAATATTGTATTTTCCTCATTTTAAAGACAGGAAAACAGAAGTTTTCTGACTACACATATTGGAGACAGGCCTACCAAATGCACGATAGACTGTGCTAGTAACAACATGTTTCCTTGGACACAATTTGACCTAATAGTTGATTTATTAAAATCTATGTGATAATAAATCAGAATAAAATAAGGTCCATTAATGTTTGCTAGAAGAATACCATGTTGACTAATAAATTGCCTGGGAAGGGCTTTGATCATTTTAGAAGAAACACACCCCAAAACCCAAAAATGTCTGTACTTTTTCCAAATATGTACAACTACTGATCATCTACAATTTAAAGGGATAACATCAATACCGACATTGCTAGACTATGACGTTCCCTCTTAAAAACTTGCATTTTTGGACTCACTTCAAAATGCTTAAGGTACTCTTCACAAAAGACGTGAGTTGAGGCAACCACTGGGAATGCCTGAAAATACTGCCACCCTTTCATTTAAGAGGCTTGCTCCTTGCCAGGGATCTGAAGTGACTTCACCACACACATTCAGCAAACTGAATTCCCTCAAGCTTGTGGGAACTAAGCCTTCAGGCAGAGAATTAGGGTGCGGTGAACTTACATTTTTTTTTAACCTGCACAAGCACAGTCCTGGCAGGAATTAGCCTCAGACTTTTCAAACACCCTTTCAATAAAAGCTGCAATTTGTACTCCACCCTCCTATTTCTTAGAGCACTTCAGAGACTGGAGTGTCACTGAGGCTGGAGAAACACAGGCACATTCTGGACATTATTCTAAAATGTTAATTTCCCATGCAATTGAAAATCCACACATAGCTAGGCTGCCAGCTGAGGAATTGCTATTATTCCTAAATGCTACATTGGCAATGTTATATTATTAGAGCCTAGCTCATGGCCACATGCACAAGGAGGCCTCATAAAACTGTCACCTGAAAACAATGACAATATTGCATCTAATCAAAGTCAAATTTGCTTACAGTGAGGTCTTTGCACTCTTTGGGGGCTGGAGGAGTCTGACTTTATTGCTTTCTGTAAGGCTTCATCGGCACCTTCCACAGCATCTTCGAGGCCTTGCTCTGAATCATTGGATTTTGATTTTCCTGCTTCATTTACACTGGACTTGTCAAGGTTTTTAGACATTCTCAATTAAGTTTATCCACTTTCCTAGGAAAGAAAAACACACAAAAAAAGAACTAAAAGTATTCTAGCTCTGTCACCAACTAGCAATGTGACTCAGGGCAAATCATTTACTCTCTTTGGGTTTCAGTTTTGTTTGTAGAATAAATGAGCTTGCTAAGATCTTATCCAGCTATAATACTCCACTTCAATGACTAAACAGATACTTGTAAAATGACATTTGTAATTTATCAGATTTCTGGATCTCAGGTAGCAGTTAGTTGGAATATTTTCGTCCTACTCCTGAGTAGCATGTTACAGGAATACAGGGCCTTAAACTATTAGAAGACACACTCTAAACTGCCTGCTGCTACTATTTTAATCAGTGATTCAATCTTAAATTCTTTACTTTCATTCCTAAGAGCAGATTGGTAAACTCTCTGGAAATAATGCTTTTAATCAGGCGTACAAGTGAATACACTGGGCTAAAGGGTTGATTCCTTGATATTATCATGTGAATAAGATACCTAGAGATGATAGAAACTAGAATTTTATTTTATTTTATTTTATTTTGAGATGGAGTTTTGCTCTCGTTGCCCAGGCCGGAGTGCAACTGAGCAATCTTGGCTCACTGCAACCTTCGCCTGTTGGGTTTAAGCAATTCTCCTGCCTCAGCCTCCCAAGTAGCTGAGATTACTGGTGTGTGTCACCACGCCCAGCTAATTTTTTGTTTTGTTTTGTTTCGCACTCCAGCCTGGGCAACAGACAAAGACTCTGTCTCCAAAAAAAAAAAAAAAAAAAAAAAAACAAACAAACAAAAAACAAAAAACAAAAAAACAAAAAAAAAGCCTGTTTTAATCACAGTAAAAGTTTTAGTCAATTCCTCCCCTCTCCCTTTTCCTAGGGTGTTTCTGGGAGAGAAGAAAGACACAATGTTTCTGCATTTGCTGAAAATAATCAACATTTGTAACATCAGCACTTGAAGATCACAAAACATTTTCATAAGCACTAATTAGACCTTCTTACACACAGGGAACATAATCAAGTGATCAAAAGAAATGTCAACTGATTTAGGGAGTTTGGCAGACTGTGTTCTGCATATCAGAGAGGTGAAGAATCACCTGATAGAATTATGTGAAATTTCATTAAATAGAATGAAGTTAATGGAATTCAAATATTCAGGCCTGCATTTTTTTTTTGAGACAGAACCTTGCACTGTTGCCCAGATTGAAGTGCAGTGGCGCCATCTCGACTCAGCTCACTGCAACCTCTGCCTCCTGGGTTCAAGGGATTCTTCTGCCTCAGCCTCCCCAGTAGCTGGGATTACAGGAATCCGCCATACGCCTTGCTAATTTTTGTATTTTTAGTAGAGATGGGGTTTCACTATGTTGGCCAGGCTCGTGTCTAACTCCCGACCTCTAGTGATCTGCCTGCCTCAGCCTCCCAAAATGCTGGGATTACAGGCGTGAGCTATTGTGCCTGACCCAGGCCTGCATTAATATGAAGGTTGTTTTCATGTATTTCCCCTTTCTAGTCTCATTTTAGCTTCCAACACCCCACTGGAGACACCCATCTCCTCTGTATCCTAAATCCTATTAGAGTCAGGAAATGCTCCAAGATCCAAAGGATAACATCACCAGCATATTCTATGAGAAAGGACAAACAAAACGCTTCTAATTTTATCCTCTTCACATGCTGAGAAGGAGCCCAGGAGGGATGAAGTAATTCATTCTGTGCGGTGAGGAGGAAAGGCAGGATTTCTAGGTCTCTAATCAGCTTAGTAAACTAACCCCATCCTTTTATGATTGAGTTCAGGTCCTATCTCTTCCCAGGACACTTCCCGGACTGCACCAGTGATTGCACCTTTCTCAACTCCTGCAGGGCTGGCTAATCGACATTTAGCATTTGTCATTGCCTTAAATTCCATTCAAAGTGTGCTTATTTAAATAGAAAGATGCAAATACATAGTCTAGAGGGGGAGGCAGACAGGCTTACAAGGAGACATAATGAAACTTAAGCCTTAGTGGCATTATGAAATTGCCCAGGGAATATAGCAGAGGAAGAAACTAACTCCGCCTGGAAGGAGATTGAGAAAACCTTCCCAGAAAAGATGACATTTACACTGATCTTTAAAAGGAGTAGGATTTCACCTAGTTAAAACATGTCTGGAGGGGGAGAGGAGGTGAAAAGAAGGGCATTTCACTCAGAGGACAGAAGCCAAGGCACAAGAAAATCAGAAAAGGAAGTGGCTAGTGATAATGGAAAGATGCGTTGGGACCAGATGGTAAAAGTGCTAGTTTTTATTTTAAAATTCTCCACCTAGATTTCGAACTTCTTACGAGCCAAGAAAAGTCATATTCCCCACTTATGCTCCATCCGTATATCCCCCAAATAGACACCCACAAGTATCTGTTGATAGAGATGAATCCCTACGTCATCTCTGTGATGTCACTGTATGTGGGAGGGGTGGGCGTTGGTTTCAGACATACCTGGGCCCCAATTCTGGCTCTTTACTAGCTGTGTAACTTCAGTTTCCTCCTCTGTAAAATACAGCTACCTAGCTGCTTGGTTTTGGGGGGAGATGAAACGAGAGATCGTGCACGGCAGAGGCTGGCACACGGCAGGCCTTCTACAAATGGTAACTCTAATTAAAGGGCTCTAGGATGTGGCCAGGAACCATTTAATTTGCTTATATCGCGCGCATCCATTCAACCCCCACTGTGTCTAAAAAGAGAGCCGAGGGGAGGAGGATCCTCGCACTTGCCAAGAAGACGGTCATCCGTCGGGGCTGCACGCGGGCCTAGGCTGGACACAAGAGGCTCCCCAGCAGAAAGGGTCTTTCAGCAAAAGAAAGGGGCTCTGTCCCCGGCGCCGGGAATCACCTCCTCTGGCACTGAGCTCCACTCGCGCCCGGCGTCCGGATTCCGTTGTAAACAGCTGTTCGGGCCAGCGAGGGAGTGGCAGGGCCGGGAGCAGGGAGGACGCGGGCGCGCAGAGAGGGCGGCCTTGAGGGGTGAGCCCCACCCGCCCGCGGACCCCGCCTCTTCCTCGCCTGCCCCCGACATCCCGAGACGGGATCCGACGGGAAGAGGCGAAGAGATGCCTGCGACTTGGACCGCGCGCCTCCCGGGCGGGTCTCGCCAGCCTCCGCCCCAGCTCCCGCTCTCCTCACCTGCCGCGGAGTCGGCGTTCTTCCTCCTGCCGCTCCCGCCGCGCGAATCAGGCGCGGGCTGGCGCCGCGGCGGAAGCCGGAGGGATGCGCGGCAGGCTGGGACTGTTCAGCCTCTGCCCCTCCGAGGCCGCATCCCTCGCCACGCGGCGGGCGGTCCTCCCAGCCCGACTCGGGTGGGCAGCGGTCAGAGCGGCCGCTTCTCAGCATCAGGAAGGAGGAGACTGCTCTTGGCCGGGAGGCGCCAATATAGGGCAGCGCCATGTCTTCGTACGGAAAGGCAGGCGGTTCTTTCCCCTGCTTGCCGAAGGGGTTCAGTAAGCGGTGACTCGCAGTTGGGCGGCGCCATGTTTCCTCAGGGAGCGGTGGAAAGCGTGGCCGATGACCGCTGAGGGGGCTCCGTGGGCAGTGGCTCCGAGCCAAGAGTGGCCCGCCCAACGCAGCGAGGCGCCATTTTTCCGTACGGAAACGTAAGAGGAGCGGCCGAGTGCCCGTCGATGAGTCTCAGCGGGCTGTGGCTCGAAGCTGGGGATAGCCCGGCCCACGCAGGGAGGCGCCATGTTTCCATACGGAAAGGCGGAGGGCGCGGCCACATCCCAGTCTCTGGGGTGGGTGACGCGAGGAGAAAGGGGGGCGGAGAAGGCGCGGGTCAGTCAAAAGAAGGAATAAGAAGCAACCGCATCGGAAACCTTCCCCGCCCGTTCTTTGAAATTTAATTATGCCATCCTCTTTGTAGCTACACAAAGTTTATTCCCCTTCTCTCATTTTGGCTGTTTTAAAAAAATTTGGTCCGGGCGCAGCGGCTTACGCCTGTAATCCCAGCACTTTGAGAGGCCGAAGCGGGCGGATCATGAGGTCAAGAAATCGAGACCATCCTGGCCAACATGGTGAAACCCTGTCTCTACCAAAAATACGAAAATTAGCTGGGCGTGGTGGCGCGCGCTTGTAGTCCCAGCTAGTCGGGAGGCTGAGGCAGGAGAATCGCTTGAATCCAGGAGACGGAGGATACAGTGAGCTGAGATCGCGCCACTGCACTCCATCCTGGAGACAGACCAAGACTCCGTCTCAAAAAAAAAGCAGCAAAGCAGATGGAGTGAAATTGCTGTTTTCAAACACTGATAAATAGATCACATGTGGGTAGTTATTGCTAACGTATTGAGGGCCGAGTGCAATACCAGACCCTCAAACCATTTACTGACTTGCATATTAAAGTCTTTTTGCTTTAAAAAAGAAAAAGACAAAAACAGTTCTCGGGTGAAGACTCTCTTTTTTGGAGGAAAAAACACCAAAAACCCTTAAGATACTCAACTAAATGGAACTGTTAAGACCTGCAAAGAAAACATGCAGTTCTTCTGAGTCTAGACTCATAACAAAGTCTCCAGTGTTTTTCAGCCGTGACTACAATTTGCAATCTCGGGGGCAGGGGTTGGAAAACTATTATCCAAAACTCTGGGGGGTGATGCCAGACAAGTTTTAAAAGCTTCCCTGGGAAAGCAGGCTAGAACCACCTCCCTTACCTTCCTTAAAAGATTAATACGGCCGGGCTTAATGGCTCACGCCTGTAATCCTGACACTTAGGGAGGTCGAGGCGGGCGGATCACCTGAGGTCAGGGGTTCAAGACCAGCCTGGCCAACATGGCAAAACCCCGTCGCTACTAAAAGTACAAAAATTAGCTGGGCATGGTGGCAGGCACCTGTAATCCCAGCTCCTGGGGAGGCTGAGGCAGGAGAATCACTTGAACCCGGGAAGTGGAGGTTACAGTGAGCAGAGATTGCACCCCTACACTCCAGCCTGGGTGACAGAGTGAGACTACGTCTCAAAAAAAAAAATTAATATAACCAATTTTCACTTGGTTAGGAGCAAGTGAATGAATACACTCAAGTTTCACCTGGAGAGGATACTGCAACAGTACCAAAATCACTGATTTAATTTGGGATATTTCACTTGTAATCTTGTAATGTTATGTATTGTTTCAATATTCAAAATATATATGTATAGACACATTACATTTTGATCTTTGGCTGCAAGGACTGGAAATTCAAATTACCTTAAGGTAAAGGGAGTTCACTGCAAGGACATAGGACTTGGAGGGAGAAAGGTGGCAGCCACTCTAGAGGTCAGCTACTGCTCCTGGACACGCGGGATCCCTCTTGTTACATCTCTGCTTGCTGTAGTCCATTCCACTCTTTATGCTACAGGATGGTCTCTGTACTTTCTTAATTGATGCTCCTCATAATTTAAATTTATGTATATAGAATTTGATTGGCCAAACTGATTTTTGTGCCAGGTTAGTCTCATTAGCCTCCAGGGAAGCTGCCCTTGGATCAGGTGCTCAACCTTGGTCTACTCTGCTAGGATGATGGCAAGACTTATGGTCAATTAGGCATTAGGTGTCTATGTGGGGATGGGTCCCCAAGAAGGCGTCATGGGTGAATGAATGAGAGCACACAGCAAAAGATAATCAACAATTCTAGTGACTGAGGAGGGTTGCCCAAGGCTTTCAAGGTAGCACTGGACCTGTAGTTTAAAACCTTGACAATGGTTGCAGTAACCATGATCGATTCTTCTTTTTTTCTAAGGCCTAAAGTAAATTTATTTTACTAGTATATTTTCCCTGAAATTATCATTGTACTAGAATGTTGCTTCTTCTAGAAGCATGAATGTAACTAAGCAGTTCTGCCTTCCCCTGAAGGTTACTTTTGGTTGTCAAATAAATATGCTATTCAATTATGTGCAAAATAAAGGTTGCAAATCAGATAGCACACAGTTGCTCTGCCCACCATGCTGATCTTACCACAGTTCCAGTAGCTTGTTTCTGAAAACTTCCTCTCACATTTAAATCATAAACTTACCTTCTCTTTCCCCTCACTGTAAAGAGAGCTGCCTTCCTTTTTTTTTTTTTTTTTTTTTTTTTTTTTTTTTTTTTTTTTGAGAGGGAGTCTTGCTCTGACACTCAGGCTGGAGTGCAATGGCATGATCTCAGCTCACTGCAACCTCCGCCTCCTAGGTTCAAGCTATTCTCCTGCCTCAGCCTCCCAAGCAGCTGGGATTACAGGCACCTGCTACCACACCCAGCTAATTTTTGTATTTTTAGTAGAGGCAGGGTTTCACCATGTTGGTCAGGCTGGTCTCAAACTCCTGACCTCGGATGATCCACCCGCCTCGGCCTCCGAAAGTGCTGGGATTACAGGTGTGAGCCACCATGCCCAGCCCTTCCCTTCTTACCTATCCAAAAAAACTGAGTTATTCCCTGCGTTATTAGAACTGGTATCATAGGCCGGGCGCGGTGGCTCAAGCCTGTAATCCCAGCACTTTGGGAGGCCGAGGCGGGTGGATCACAAGGTCAGGAGGTCGAGACCATCCTGGCTAACACAGTGAAACCCCGTCTCCACTTAAAAAAAAAAAAATACAAAAAATTAGCCGGGCGAGATGGCGGGCGCCTGTAGTCCCAGCTACTCGGGAGGCTGAGGCAGGAGAATGGCGTGGACTCGGGAGGCGGAGCTTGCAGTGAGCTGAGATCCGGCCACTGCACTCCAGCCTGGGCGACAGAGCGAGACTCCGTCTCAAAAAAAAAAAAAAAAAAAAAAAGAACTGGTATCATAGGTACTTTATAGATGTTAGTCCTCAACCTTTATCCACTTCGACCAGCCACTATCAGTTATACCTAAGGGGGGGAAAAACCATTACTGACACGCTAACCTATTGGTGCATCATTTAAGTTCTCCCCACCTCTCATTAAAAGTCAGTTAAAATAGACAAAATTCAGTATTTAATCTTTTGGTTTTATTATTGTAAGGATGAACAATTTCAAACTGTATATTACTTGTCTATTTATCAAATACAGTTGACCCTTGAACAATGTGGGGGTTATGGGCATCAATACCCCTGCACAATCAAAATTCTACGTATAAGTTTTGACTCCCCTAAAACTTATTAGCCTACTCTTGGCCAAAAGTCTTACCAATAACAGTCAATTAACATACATTTTGTATGTTACATTATATAGCGTGGTTTTTTTGTTTTTGTTTTCTGGTTTTTGAGACAGGGTCTCGCTCTTTCACCCAGGCTGAAGTGCAATGGCGTAATCATGGTTCAATACAGTCTCAACTTCCTGGACTCAAATGGATCCTCCCACCTCAACCTCCCAAGTAGCTGTACCACAGGTGCATGCTACCATGCCTGGCTAATTTCTTTTTTTGGGTGGGGTGCTAAGAGACAGGTTCTCTCTACATTGCCCAGGCTGGTCTCAAGCAATCCTCTCGGCTTCTCAAAGTGCTGGGATTACAGTCATGAGCCACCGTGTCCATTCTAAATACTGTATTCCTACCATAAAGTAAGCTAGAGAAAAGAAAATGTTAGTAAGAAAATCACAAAGAAGAGAATATATACTATTCAAAGTGAAAGTGTATCACCCTAAAGGTCTTCATCCTTGTCACCTTCGCATGGAATAGGTAGAGGAGGAGGAAGGCTGGTCTTGCTGTCTGAGGGATCACAGAGGTGGAGGAGGTGGAAGGGGAGGCAGGAGAGGCAGGCACACTTTGTATAACTTTTGTTTTTAAAAATCCAAGTTAGGCCGGTCGCGGTGGATCACGCTTGTAATCCCAGCACTTTGGGAGGCTGAGGCGGGCAGATCACGAGGTCAGGAGATCGAGACCATCCTGGCTAACACGGTGAAATCCCATCTCTACTAAGAATACAAAAAAGTAGCCGGGCGTGGTGGCAGGCGCCTGTAGTCCCAGCTACTCGGGAGGCTGAGGCAGGAGAATGGCGTGAACCCGGGAGGCGGAGCTTGCAGTGAGCCGAGATTGCGCCACTGCACTCCAGCCTGGGCGACAGAGAGAGACTACGCCTCAAAAAAAAAAAAAAAATTCCAAGTATAAGTGGACCTGCACAGTTCAAACTTCTAGTGTTGAAAGGTCACCTGCATATCTTCACAGTGCACTCATGCCACATAATCATTAACTTGGTTAAAAAGGTATTAAAAACTTTAGCTCTAATGCCCAATTTACGAGAACTATAGGATACAAAGGAACATGATAAAGGACAGCCCAGACTTGTCATCAGAAAAATTCAGACTGAGGAAAACACAGGAACAACTGACCAAGTTTATTTAACAACAGAGACAGACACACAGACAGACAAAAAGACAAAGAGATGAGAAGGGTGGAAGGAGAAAGGAGAACTTACTTTTTGAGACAGAGTCTTGCTCTGTCACCAGGCTGGAGTGCAGTGGTGCAATCTCGGCTCCCTGCAACCTCTGTCTCCTGGGTTCAAGGGATTCTCTTGCCTCAGCCTCCCGAGTAGCTGGGACTACAGGTGCGTGCCCCCACACCCAACTAATTTTTGTATTTTTAGGAGAGACGGTCTTTCACCATGTTGGCGAGGATGGTTTCCATCTCTTGACCTCGTGATCCATCCATCTCAGCCTCCCAAAGTGCTAGGATTACAGGCGTGAGCCACTGCGAGTGGCCGAACTTACAGGTTTTTTTTTTTTTTTTTTTTTTTTTTTTTTTTTTTTTTTTGAGACGGAGTCTGACTCTATCACCCAGGATGGAGTGCAGTGCTGCATCTCAGCTCACTGCAAGCTCTGCTTCCCAGGTTTACAACATTCTCCTGCCTCAGCCTCCCAAGTAGCTGGGACTACAGGTGCCTGCCACCATACCCAGCTAATTTTTTTTTTTTTTTTTTTTTTTTTTTTGAGACGGAGTCTCGCTCTGTCGCCCGGCCTGGAGTGCAGTGGCCGGATCTCAGCTCACTGCAAGCTCCACCTCCCGGGTTTACGCCATTCTCCTGCCTCAGCCTCCCGAGTAGCTGGGACTACAGGCGCCAGCCACCTCGCCCGGCTAGCTTTTTGTATTTTTTAAATAGAGACGGGGTTTCACCGTGTTAGCCAGGATGGTCTCGAACTCCTGACCTCGTGATTCGCCCGTCTCGGCCTCCCAAAGTGCTGGGATTACAGGCTTGAGCCACCGCGCCCGGCCCCCAGCTAATTTTTTTTGTATTTTTTTTTTTTTTTAGTAAAGACGGGGTTTCACCATGTTAGCCAGGATGGTCTCGATCTCCTGACCTCGTGATCCACCCGCCTCAGCCTCCCAAAGTGCTGGGATTACAGAATTTACAGATTTTTTGTTTTTTGAAACAGAGTCTCGCTCTATCGCCCAGGCTGGAGTGCAGTGGCATGATCTCGGCTCACTACAAGCTCTGCCTCCCGGGTTCACGCCACTCTCCTGTCTCAGGCTTCCAGGTAGCTGGGACTACAGGCGCCCGCCACCATGCTTGGCTAATTTTTTGTATTTTTTTTTTTAGTAGAGATGGGGTTTCACCATGTTAGCCAGGATGGTCTCGATCTCCTGACCTCGTGACTCGCCTGCCTCGGACTCCCAACGTGCTGGGATTACAGGCTTAAGCCACTGTGCCCGGCCCAGAACTTACAGATTTTTGAAGAGAAACTTAAACACATCAACCAGGTGCAATTTATGGACATTTGAATCTCCATTTGAATAAACTGTCAAAATCATTTGAGATCATCATAAGATTTCAACACTAACTGCAAACCTGATATTAAGGAGTTGTAGGTTTATGTGAATGACAATGGTATCATGGTTGTTTTTTTAATGTCCTTTTTGTCATACACACTAACATTTTATAGCTGAAATATGATATCTGAAATTTGCTGGGGTGAGTGAGGAATGAGTCAGGGTATAGATTAAACAAGACTGTCCATGAGTTGGCAGTTGTCACTATTAGTTAATGGGTACAAGCAAGAGTTCATTACTCTATTTTCTCCACTTTTATATGTTTGAAATTTTCCACAATAAGCTTTAAAAATTTTGTTTTTGAAGCATTAGGATAGTCTGATTTCTGATTTGTCTACAACTTAAGGTAATTAGCAAATTCTTTTTATCATAGCCTAAGTTTCTATCTTGCATCTTTAGGGAGTACCTTTCAAAACACAAACCCCATTCCTATTAACATGTAATTATCGTTTTCTTTACTGTTTAATGCTTTCTTATACAAACACTGCAATGTCATAACATCTAAATATTATGTTCTATAAAGCACTGAGCACAGTAATTATAAATCAACTCACTTAAGTACTTAACAGCGATACACCATATGATTAATACTCAGCTTCTGACACACAAAGTTATAGAAAAAAATTTTTATTAAGTACAGTTTCATATTTAGAGCTTCCAAGATTACAAATGTGATTGGATATTTAGGATACATAATTTATTCTTAAAATACACAACTTATATACAGACATTAAAAACTCAGTCTCCAAAATGCTCAATAAAGATGTCTGGGTGACACTTATAGAATTGACCTAGCAATTTTTTCTTCTCTTTGGCAGAAAGTTTTGAATCCTCATCAATAGTTTTTAGTAAATTCAACAGCTCATCTCTGGTTGTCTTCTGCGTATTGTTGGAATAGTCACGTTGATCAATTCTCTGGCAGTAAATATATCCTTAAAGTTTAAAAGTAAAAAGTTCAGTTAATGACTCAATTCCTCATATTTAACCAAAAAAAATCAAGATATTCTTGTCTTTATGTTTTTCTTCCCCATTTTGTAATATGCACTGAAGATGGTAAGCACTGCTGACTTTCTAACCCTTGTCAAGTTGCTTAGTCTGAATTACTCTGAGGAGAATGTTTTAAATTTGGTTGAAATTAAAGTCCAACTACTTATAGCAAAACATTTTCAAAAAACACCTGAAATTTGTCTTTGGAAGATCATGAAAACAATATTTCTCAGATTACCTGCATCTCTATTTGGATCTCTTCCGTTCTGTATGGCCATAAGCTTAACACTTACAATTTTATGTAGAGTTCCAGGAATCTTAAGAAAAAGAAGGGACATGGGACATTATCCAAATGCATTTTAATCTAGTAATCTATTACATAAGCTCAATTTAACTACTTTCACAATTTTACCTTAAAAACATCTTTCTGATGATCCATTAAAAAGAGTACCAGAAGATCTGTTTTGCCTTTGGATAAATTTTTATTGTCAACAATAGCTTTCGAGAATATCCTTTTCACAACCATTCGGTTGTCACTCTATAAAAATAAAACAAATATATTCAATTGTATATATTTAAGAGACAAGTTTAATATAAAAGGGAATATCAAATATTAATAGCTATTATCCATTTCAGCATACTTGATGCTGAAGATGGAATAATCTAATACTTAATCTATAAGTATTAAGGATATTAAATACAACTAACAGTTAAACGAAAGACTTACTTCTTTCTGTAATTTAAACTCAGAAGGATTTGCTGCAACAGCCATGAAATACAGCAGTCTTCTAAATTCTTCTCTATTTTGGAAATCTAAAAGCTTTAGAAGGAGCTGGGTAGCTTCTAAAGCTATTTCCGTCTTCCCATTCACTTTAGCCAAAAGAAAAAACTGCTTTTAATTGACCAAATATGAGTATATTAAAGGGAACAAAACTCAAGTTATAGTTTGAGTTAAAAAGTGCACTTATTCAAAATTATTTCCAAAAGCAAAAGCAAGAGTAGGAATTAACAATGAATGGTGGATACCATAAAGGCAGCTTGTTCTCAAATTGGCAACACACACCCTAAGTCCCTGTCATATAATATCTTCGGGCATTAAATCTAACTCTTAGCTTTGTGGATAAAATCCCATTCTGATTTTCATTAATTCAGTACATTTGGGAGTATACCATGTGTACAAAACTCATGTATCCAACTTTACTTGAGAAAAATAGGGGGAATTTTCTGAAACCTCCAATTTGTTTCCAACAAATTATGCGGCTCATTGGTAGAGAGACAAAGCAGAGAGTCTGCCATTTTGAAGAGACTGAACGGGGAGTAATGGTGGTGCTGGTAACTCTTCTAAAAGAAGAGAATTGCTGCTTTATGCTTAAGCTTCCGGTGAATGAGAGCAGCATTATGCTCCTGGGTAGCCAGAAGTTTCTGCATAACTTTAGAGCTTGTTAAAGCCTCTTTCCAAATGACCCCTAGAAGTTTTTGAACAAACATACTTTCCATGAATTAATCCAGATCCACTCCCAGCTTGTAGTAGTACTATTTTGGTTCAGTTTGAGAACTAACTTTTTCTTGTTTCCTCCAAAAGATAAATGCTAGTATCCAATTAGATCTTACTTACCTAAGAGTTCTGCAATTCCATTATGAACATCAGATAAGTGATTTAACAGAGGTTCCCTACTACTGTAATATCTGCCAATGGCATCAAACAGAAGTTCTTTCACTAAGTCTGTTCGGTCTGGTTGCTCAGGAAAGCTTCTGCTTATTTCCACCACCATCTGGTCTGGAAGGTATTCCAAACAGTCAATTGCTGCAGAGAGCCACTCATCTTCCCTATACGGGAGAGGGGAAGATTATTTAAAAGGCAAAGAATAACAAATATACACATGGTACCTGATTCACTAGCTATTTCATGCCATCAGGATAAATTTCTACATGAGCTTAAAAGATATGTATAGCTCTTTTTAATATATAGCTAGATCATGTATCACATTTACAAGTTCAGTTTAATGTTTTCCCTTTATTTTTTCCTTTTTCACGAAAACAAACTCTCCACCACAATACAGAGGTGAAAAGAGCATACAAATTAAAACTCTGCTCTTGCTCTTCACATTTACAATGGAGACCCAGAAACTCCAAGTTACTTGCTCAGGCCTCAGGCAGGACTAGATCCCAGATCTGAGTTCTGGGCCAGTATTTCTCCAACACAGTGTTGCTTACTTCAGAGCTCTGTCTATGATCTATTAGCTCTCCCTTTAGCTAGGACAGAAAAAAGGAAGAAACGTTTCAAAATGATTACACATCAGGCCTGGCGCGGTGGCTCACGCCTGTAATCCCAGCACTTTGGGAGGCCGAGCCAGGTGGATCACATGAGGTCAGGAGTTCGAGACGAGCCAGGCCAACATGATGAAATCCTGTCTCTACTAAAAATGCAAAAATTAGCTGGGCGTGGTGGTGTGCCCCTGTCATCCAAGACACTCGGGAGGCTGAGGTGGGATAATTGTTTGAACCCAGAAGGCAGAGGCTGCAGTGAGCCAAGATTGTGCCACTGCACTCCAGCCTGGGCAACAGAGCAAAACCTCATCTCAAAAAACAAACCAACAAATAATTAAATATCAATTATCATCTACAGTAAAATCCTGCTGGGTAACTTCAGAAAAATGTTAATTTGAAGAAATAAAGTAGCAAACTTTTAATATTCCATTTTTTATATCTATCTATCTATCTATCTATCTATCTATCTATCTATCTATCTATCTATCTATCTATCTATTGTTAAAAAGCAATCAATCATGTCCTCTACTGCCATACTGCCATGGACTCAGGACAACTAATTCAGCCAGGTGAGGTATCTCAGGCAGGTCATTTCACCTCTCTTGACATCAGCTTCAACTTTATATAAGATGATCTTTAAGGTCACTTCTAGCACAAATTCTGATTTTGCATATAAAAATTAGTAATTACAAGGCCGGATGCAGTGGCTCATGCCTATAATCCCAGCACTTTGGGAGGCCAACGTGGGCAGATCACAAGGTCGGGAGTTCAAGACCAGCCTGGCCAATATGGTAAAACCCCCATCTCTACTAAAAATACAAAAATCAGCCAGGCGTGGTGGTGCACACCTGTAGTTCCAGCTATTTGGGAGGCTGAGGCAGAAGAATCGCTTGAACCCGGGAGGCGGAGGTTGCAGTGAGCTGAGATCATGCCACTGCACTCCAGCCTGGGTGACAGAGAGAGACTCTATCTCAAAAAAAAAAAAGAATTTAGTAATTACAAAATGTTTCGGCCAGACGCGGTGGCTCAAGCCTGTAATCCCAGCACTTTGGGAGGCCGAGATGGGCAGATCACGAGGTCAGGAGATCGAGACCATCCTGGCTAACACGGTGAAACCCCGTCTCTACTAAAAAAATACAAAAATCTAGCCGGGCGAGGTGGCAGGCGCCTGTAGTCCCAGCTACTGGGGAGGCTGAGGCAGGAGAATGGCGTAAACCCGGGAGGCGGAGCTTGCAGTGAGCTGAGATCCGGCCACTGCACTCCCACCCGAGCGACAGAGCGAGACTCCGTCTCAAAAAAAAAAAAAAATGTTTCACATGTTCCTTTAGGTTATAGAAATGTGTTCTATCTGCAGAATTCAGTAACACATATGTTGGGATTAACTTTTTCATATAAGCTTTAAGCTGCCTTTTGGCATTCAACTGTTTATAGTATTAATAGTTCTTTGGAAGGTAGAATTAGTGAAGTACTGAAAATGTAATTGTATTCCTTTCAAACATTTTCATCCCCTTAACTAGACTGGAACACTATCTGCTAAGGCAAAATAATAAAAAATTAAGCTAGAAAAATCCAGTAACTTATTTTAACCTTCAATAATTTTTATAGAAGAGCCTCAAAGTTATGAGTAATGCAGAACTCTTCCTTAAGGAAAAAAAGTCTTAATTCCCTCAGCATCTAAAGTTAAGCCTTCAAACCTTAGGATTTACATTCAAGAGAGTAGTAACTGGAATGAGAGAGTTACTTTCATTGTTTTGTTTTTTCTGAGACAGAGTCTCAATCTGTCACCCAGGCTGGAATGCAGCAGCATGATCTCGGCTCACTGCAACCTCCGCCTCCCAAGTTCAAGTTATTTTCCTGCCTCAGCCTCCCAAGTAGCTGGGATTATGTGCCACCATGCCTGGCTAATTTTTGTATTTTTAGTAGAGTCAGGGTTTTACCATGTTGGCCAGGCTGGTCTCGAACTCTTGACCTCAAGTGATCCAACCACCTCGGCCTCCCAAAGTGCTGGGATTACAGGCGTGGGCCACCACACCCCACCTTATTGTATTTCTTTAATACAACTAGTTAACTAAATACATATGTAACAGACATTCTAGATACGTGATCAAAGGATCTCAAGAATCTGTCAAATCTGTTTTTACCAGGTCCCTTTGAGGAATCTTAAGAGTTCAGACAGCTCTACATTTTAACAAAGATAAGAAGCTAAAGCATAATCATTTTTTTCACTTAATGTACAAGTTACATGTGAAACAAAAATGAATATGAAAAATAAAACAAATCTTTTTCTAATTTTGACTAATGTCATTTTGTTCTTCACATTCTCAAATACTGATAATATTAACTAACAATGCATATCTAATCCTACAGAAAAAAGAATAGAACAGATTATCTTAAAACCATTATCTCAATCTACCTACAAACACACTCAAATTATTATATGTATTTCCACATACTGAGAGTCACTATAAGCCTTGAGAATCCCTCGATCCAGATAGTTACTGCTGTTGATCATGTCGGACTGCCTCTTAGATTGAGGAACTTTAGGTACAGTAGCCTCTTGCTGTTTCAATAAGGAGTCAAGAAGTGGAAGATCTACAAGTTGTAGTAGACGCCCAATTGTTTCTTCTTGCCACACTTCATTAATAACTACACAGGAAAAACGACAAGGTGAAAAGTAACAATTAACAGTTTCTATATGCTCACGATAATATTTTTCTAAGCAGGTCTAAGCTAGTAAATTTGTGGCCAAAAAGAAAGAAAAAGTCAACCTTACGAAGTGCTTTCTTATAACAAAGTAAAACAATCCAAGATTTGTTTAGAGTGTAGGAGAATAGGCTTTGGACAACAGGAATTCTTTTCATTCTTTGTACTGTAAAAACCAATCTGTCAGAGATAAGAGATCAAGTCATGTAACATGTTAATAAGGACTTTGGAAGAAAGAATGATTCATTCAAGCTAAAAACTTGTTTGAAACTATTGGCTGCAGATTATTCCACTCAGGGTTTCCACGACTGGAATGGGGGAAAGGTGGAAATTAAAGTCATTAAACTATATTCCATTGCCACAGACACAGAAGAACCGAAGAATTCTGTTAACGTTTTAATGTAATTTTCAAATTTTATTTGGCCTAATAAAATCTTAGGAAAAGAAATATCTGAGAGCATATTTTCAATACAAATCTGCATGCAAAACATCTCAGAACTGAACCTTTGCCAGCTGATCGGACAAAAGTCAGTGTTCAAGAGTTCTAACACTGATCTATTTGTTAAAGATAATAGACTTCTGTTAAAATTTAACATAAACAGCTTTAATACATAGTGCACTCTTTCTCTGTACTTTGAATATGTAAAATCTAATAAAGGTTAAGATCTAAAAATTTTAAATAACTTTGAAGTTAGTCTTCTACTTCTTACTTTGCTTCATCTTTAGCTTACCTTGTGGAGACAAGGTTGCAGAGATATTTACATGAGGGGAGTTGGCAGGCTTTAAACTCAGATTTTCCCACAGGTCCTCTAAACTGGCTGATTTGATATCGGATGACTTAAATAATGCATCTGCATACCTAAAATGAATTTATTTCAGAAATGAACATTTACTAAGCCCACAGAAATATTTTAGTATTTGAGAGCTAAGAGTTTTCTACAGAGTTATGCATTTCAGAGCAAAAACACAACTCCAAATTCTAAGAGTAGAATAAATTATAAAAACACCCACCTTCTTTCTCAAGCATATTCTGTTCTCCTTTGAACATTTTCTTAGATTTAAGTGATTCAATGAATAAAATCTTAGTCGCCAGTTTAATAATGCAATCAAACATAACTGAACTTCATTATGCGTACTGGTTTTATCAGTTATCTCTTTGTGGGGCATTCTTTGGTGGAGAGTGCTTACACTCTCCACCAAAGAATTTCTAAATACAGATCCACAGCCCTTTACCTGCAATTCTAAAACCCAAAAAGCTTTGAAAATCAAAGGTTTATTTAGAGCTCATATAGTGACAAAACCTGTCCCGAGACTATAATAGCTTTAATTTATCCCGGTAGTATATTCTTTTGTTTACCACAGAAATATCATAATGCTTGATTACCAGATGCTGTTCCAGATGCCTCTAGGGATGTTGAACCATATATATGTACAACATAACTTTTCTGAATGCTCCAAAGTTCCAAATTCCTAAATGCATCCAGTCCCAAAGATTTCACATAAAGTGTGTGGACCTGCATCTGAAAGTGTTGACTGTGCCTTACTTTATCCTCATGTTTCCTTTCTACACAAAGAGGTACATTTTATCATGTTTTAGATTGGGTTAAAACATGTAAAAATGGGCCAGGCGCAGTGGCTTATGCTTCTAATTATTCCAACATTTTAGGAGGCCAAGATGGGAGGATCACTTGAGCCCAGGAGTTTCAGACTAGCCTGGTCTCGAACCATAATGGGATTCTGTCTCCACAGAAAAAGAAAAGAAAAAGAATTAGCTGGGCATGGTGGTGTATGCCTGTAGTCCCAGCTACTGGGAGGCCAGGGTGGGAGGGTTGCTTGAGCCCAAGAGGCAGACGATGCAGTGAGCTGAGATCACACCACTGCACTCCAGTCTAGGTGAGAGAGTAAGACCCTGCCTCGTCAGATCTGAATTATAAGAGCTTCAATTATACCTCTGTGTCACCACTGCACAGTTTAGCTGAGGGTAACAAAGTGGAAAAGGTAAAGTTGGCTTACTTCATGACAAATAGCTATAAGTTTATTATGCATTATCACCCACATCCATTTCAATCACTGGATTCCACAATTCTGTCTCCCCAGTTTCCCTTTAAATGATTCCTTCTTCTCTCCCACCTCAATCTGGGTTTCTCTGCCTGCCTTCGCTATGTTCTCATACCAAGTGGTATGAAAACATTTTTTACACTGTAACTATAACCTGAAGCAGGAAAATCAAAGTGTTGTTGACTGCTTCTGCTAAATATAAAATATGACTAGGAGATACCCAATAAAGTTAACAAAATTTCATCGCACTTTATCAAATTTACCCACAGACCCATATTTTAGCCACATTTACTGCCAAAAAGGTAACATAAAGCCAGTTGGCATCTCATAAAAAGGTAGACAAAATCCTGTGAATATCCCCGTGATAATCTAATATTGTATACCAACCTGGAAGGTGAACATAGTTTGTTCTCTTTGCCTAACTGACTGTCTTGGTTAGGTATTGTGGTGAATCTATAAAGGCTGCAACTACTATCTTCAAATGTAGGTTTTTTGTCTTTTCCAAAGACTTTGGTTGGAATTGCTTCAAATACTTTGTAGTCCATAAGTGCTTGACACACTCTCACCACTTTGGCCCGAGGAATATCTACATCACCAAAATACTTATTCTGAATTAGGTGAGAAAAAATGACATCCACAGCTTCTGAACCAACAAAGCAGTCATTGTGCCGTTTTAAACGGTGCCTTCGTTTTTTCACTTCCACTTGTGTTTGAAGAGTGTTTATGATGCTGCTCCACACATACGTGGCTCCAAATGGCTGCTGAGCTACACTGAAACCTAGGAGAAAAATCATAGAGAAACTGGGATTTGGTACCTTGTTCATTTGTAATAAGGTCTAAGCAATCCTTAGGCAAAAATGTGGTAATTTCCAAAGTTATTGATAAGGAGCAACTATGAGGGTAGCTTATTGAAATACTGCTTTAATAGCAATTCATTAAAAAATATGGTACTTATTATATGCCAAATACTGTTCTATATGCTAAGATACAACAGTAAGCAAAATAAGATCCCTGTTCCCAGGAACTTAAGACTTTGTAGGAAGACAATCCATACGTGTTAGATCAGTGCTGAGAAGAAAAATAAAGCTGGATAAGATAAGGAATGCTACTTTAAATGGGATGTCAGGAAAGACCTGTGTGATAAGGTTATACCTGAGCAGAAACTCAAGTAAAACCAAGAAGCAAGCTGTGCAGACATCTGGGGAAAGAGCACATACCTGAGGTGGGAGTGTGCTCTGGGAGGATAGGAGGGAGGTCAGTACAGCCAGAGTGGTGTGGGGAGGGAGAGAAGAACAGGAAGTTAGATCAAGAAGGGAGAGGGGCTGGCGTTTGAGACTGGGAGTTAGGAGGACACATCAAGTAGGACCTTGTGGCAGTTACCAGTTATGTACAAGAATTCTATTACATGCCTTATGTAAATTATCTAATCTTCAATAGCAACCTATGAGGTAGGTATCGTTTCCATTTGAGAGATGGAAAACAGAGTCACAGAGGTTACGTAGCACTTCCAGATATTATATTGAAAGAGGTAGTACTGGGACTTGGCTCATGTTTTATATGACTTTGAAGTACTTATGAGTCATACACACACACACAGTCATGCACCACAAAACATTTCTGTCAACAATGGACCACATATAACAGTAGTCCTATACAATTACAATGGAACTTAAAAATCCCTATTCCTAGCTCTTGCTGTACCTTTTCTATGTTTAGATACACAAGTACTTATCATTGTGTTACAATTGCTTACAGCATTCAGTACAGCTCTGCATGTTTGTGGCCTAGGAGCAACAGGCTATCCCACATAGCCTAGGTGTGTAGCAGGCTATACCATCAAGGTTTGTGGAACTACACTCTATGATGTTTGCACAACAATGAAATCACCTGACAATACATTTCTCAGTACATATCCCCGTCATTACACTATGCATGACTGTGTACACACACACACACACACACACACACACACACAATCATTGCAGGAATAAACTAATATTTTTAAAGCCTCCTATGATGCAGGCTTATGAGTTAAACACTTTGTATGCAGGGTAAAATAACAATTTGGTTCCTACCCTATAGGAGCTTATGACCTATTGCAAAGACAGTATGCACAGAAGTAAAGCAAGATTTTTGCCAAACACAAAAGGAGAAAAACAAACTTTCAAAAATATCCTATATTTTTCCTCATTGTAATTAGCAGATATTTGGAAATCAATAGGAAAGAAATCAGGTCTTGGGCTTTTGAAAACTGATGGAATGGATTGTAGCGAATCACCCACTTGGTGGCTGGCTGGCTCTCTCCCTTTTTTCCTTTCATAAGAGTTCTTCTCTCCCTCCCCTTTAACATGTTACACTTTTTAGTGATTCTCTGAAAACTCAGCAGTCCTAATTTAAGCCCCATTTATGTTAAGTATGTTACTTCCTTTATTTTTACGATATTTTGGCGGAGAGGTTGAAGTTATTACTTCCTTTAAGATACTCTAAAAAGGAAAAGCATATGCATGAGTACAATGGTAAGGAAAAAAGGAAATTATAATTAAAGAAATTGCTACTTGAAATTATCTTCCTACTTTTTTAGGCAAAATAGAATGTGTAAGATGATGAAAGCATAAGATAAGCTCCTGAAGGACATTATTAAAACTCCTTTACAGCCTGCCGAAGATAGTGAAACGTCCTCTCTACTAAAAATACAAAAATTGGCCAGGCATGGTGTCAGGCACCTGTAATTCCAGCTACTCAGGAGGCTGAGACAGAGAATTGCTTGAAGCTGGGAGACAGAGGTTGCAGTGAGCTGAGACAGTGCCACTGCACTTCAGCCTGGACAACAAAGGAAGACTCCCTCTAATAAACAAACAAACAACTCCTCTTAGTGCACTAGAGCCATAAATTATAAGTGGGTCATTTGAAATTCATCCCTTATGTTGCAATAAATACAAGGAGTACACTGAACCACTACACTGATTTCACTCGTAGCATAATTCTGTAGCTACTAGCGATTTAAACATCTTTTTTTTTTTTTTTTTGAGACGGAGTCTTGCTCTGTCGCCCAGGCTGGAGTGCAGTGGCGCGATCTCAGCTCACTGCAACCTCCGCCTCCCGGGTTCAAGCCATTCTCCTGCCTCAGCCTCCTGAGTAGCTGGGACTACAGGCGCCCGCCACCTCGCCCGGCTAGTTTTTTGTATTTTTTAGTAGAGACGGGGTTTCACCGTGTTAGCCAGGATGGTCTCGATCTCCTGACCTCGTGATCCGCCCGTCTCAGCCTCCCAAAGTGCTGGGATTACAGGCTTGAGCCACCGCGCCCGGCCTAAACATCTTTATAGTGAAAATTAATAGCATATACACAAACACACAGCCCTTTATTGTTTATTTGTATATTTCTAATACCAAAAGTAGATGGGTAATTTACCACCTACTTGCTCGTCGCCCAGGCTGGAGTGCAGTGGCGTGATCTTGGCTCACTGCAAGCTCCGCCTCCTGGGCTCACGCCATTCTCCTGCCTCAGCCTCCCGAGTAGCTGGGACTACAGGTGCCCACCACCATGCCCGGCTAATTTTTTGTATTTTTTTCAGTAGAGACGGGGTTTCACCATATTAGCCAGGATAGTCTCAATCTCCTGACCTCGTGAACCTCCCGCCTCGGCCTCACAAAGTGAGCAAGATTGTTTTTAATTGTCAAAATTGTATTTTAAATTTGAAGATATTTCACAAGCCAGTACTAAACAAAGATGGAAGTAATTGTTGCCAGTCTTCCAAATATAATGTGAGCTGTTTCAGGAACTGAATTATCGAGAACTGACTAAATAAACCAAGCTGTAATCAGACTTACTCTTAGTACAGTATTTAGTCTGTTGAACAGAACAAGAATGAGGCATCTGATGGAATCTCAAAGTAAGTCCAGGTCATTCCTGGTATCCAGAACTCAGGAGTAGTTGTACTGTTTCCAGCCACAATGCCTAAACATTGTGAGCGACTAATATTCTTAACTTCCTAAAATACCAGAGATTATAAGTAAGATTTAAATAAGCAATCTCTGCTTAACTTTTCAAATCTTTATTATTAATAGCTAACATTTGAGTATTTACACTATGACAGGCTCTGTCTTCTCGCATTTAATTCTGATAAGCTTCTCTGCGAAATGATTATAAATAATCCTATTTTGAGGAAATTGAGGCTCCGTGAGTTAAACCTGCCCTCAGTTACACAGCTAATAAATACATACTAGTTTTTCCTAGTACTTAAATATAAATATATGAAAAGTCAGCCACCAGATAAGTCGTTTAAGCATTGACCTTTCGCTGGAAACTTGGATTAAGTGAAACAGCTTTAAGAGAGCCAAGAGATAAAACAAACTCTAAGAACCCTTAATCAAGCTATTTAAAAACAGTAGTCACTACTCTTAAAATAAGGCAGGATATCATAAATTCTGTAATAAATACTACCATAGTACACAGGGTAAGACAGGAAAAGGAAGACATGCAAGATTCATTCTTCGATCAGACTGCCTTTTAAGAACCAATGAGACAGACTTTTGGACTAGTTATAATAAAAAGATGAAACACATAAGTCATAACACTTGAGCTACAAGTAGGTTAGTATACAAATCCTAAATGATAAGGCTGAGTCACTTATTAATTACAGATCAATAAGACAGCTGAAGAGGGCAATGTAGTTGGCCTCAATGAGTAGAAATGGCTAATCTTCACAGAAGAATTAAGAGGTAAAGAATAAATTTCTCCATATTAACTTGTGGGAAATCAGGAGGTTTTGCAGGTTAAATAACACTGTATAAAAGATTAAAGAACGGGTTAGAGCAGGATAGTAGGCACCTGTGAACCACAGAGGCTTCCAGAGTGCTCCAGGCATGATACAATACAGCCCTCACAGGTCCCCTCTGTTCTCACTGACCATCAATTCCCAACCATTGCATCCTGGGGAATTTCCCTTCAAGCACCACCACCTACAGACCCAGACTAGCTCATGTTCATACAGATGCTTTCATACACAACGTACCCTGGACTTGACAAGTAAATGTGCCAAAACTCATACCAGGATAACCGGCTTTTTTAAATGCTTACTTCACCAGTTGAACACATATCCCCCACATACTGGTTTGAAACTTATTTATCATCATCTAAAAGCTGAAATGAATATTGGTATAGCAGATCATGGCCCAGTAAGATGACTTACTGTGATTTCTAAACAGGATTTAAGAAACCAGAAATAGACAATGAAAGTTTTTTAAGTCTTGCAATCAGAAGTAAGGGTTCAGTTTGTCCTCAAACCTCACTTTCATATGAGCTAAACAACCTTTTGAAATCCATCACTATCTACATCTTGATGCTTCCTTACATTTTGTCAAGCATTTTCTTTTTTTTCTTTTTCTTTTGAGATGGTGTCTCACTCTGTCACCAGACTGGAGTGCAGTGGCAAGATCTCGGCTCACTGCAACCTCCAACTCCCTGGTTCAAGTGATTTTCCTGCCTCAGCCTCCTGAGTAGCTAGGATTACAGGCACCTACCACCACGTCCAGCTAATTTTTTTTTGTATTTTTAGTAGCGACAGGGTTTCACCATGTTGGCTAGGATGGTCTCGAACTCCCGACCTCGTGATCGACCCACCTCAGCCTCCCAAAGTGCTGGGATTACAGGTGTGAGCCACCATGCCCAGCCTGGTCAAACATTTTCTAAAAGCATCATGGGACAAATGGAATCAAAGAGTTTAGAGATCAGCTGTAAAAACTCTGGATAAGAGACAATCTCTGTAAGTAGGTTTCTTCATCTATGGATAAAATAGTTGAACACAGTATTTTAGGTTAGTTTCAGGTCTAAGCTGCCAGGCCAGGCACAGTGGTTCATGCCTCTGATCCCAGGACTTTGGAAGGCCACCGCGGGAAGATTGCTTGAGGCCAGGAGTTCAAGATTACAATGGACTATGATTGCACCATTGTACTCCAGCCTGGGTGACAAAGTGAGATCCTGTCTTTAAATAAACTGATTATAGGGGCCGGGCGCGGTGGCTCAAGCCTGTAATCCCAGCACTTTGGGAGGCCGAGACGGGCGGATCACGAGGTCAGGAGATCGAGACCATCCTGGCTAACACGGTGAAACCCTGTCTCTACTAAAAATACAAAAACTAGCCGGGCGAAGTGGCGGGCGCCTGTGGTCCCAGCTACTCGGGAGGCTGAGGCAGGAGAATGGCGTAAACCCGGGAGGCGGAGCTTGCAGTGAGCTGAGATCTGGCCACTGCACTCCAGCCCCGGCGACAGAGTGAGACTCTGCCTCAAAAAAAAAAAAAAAAAAAAAAAAAAAAAAAACTGATTATAGGAATGTAAAGACTGAAACTATATCTCCTCCATTTAGATAAGGACACTGAACACCAAATATGGCAGATCTATAGGCAAGAAAGGAAGCATTCGGACAAATGTGACCGCACCAGATACAAACCCTTTTGGAAGGTTGCCTAATGAGGTTCAGAAATAATTTAATTATCTAGCCTATAACACATAGTCTTAAGCACTATATAAACCTAGGCCAGTTAACCTTCATTTTTCAAGCAGACTCATCCTTATTTGCTTGAAAACAATAACTATTTTTCAAAAGCTGCCCTTCACATGTATTTGAACTCTACCATAAAAAAATTTACCAACAGTAAAACTTCAGTAATAATCATCCTCGCTTCTAAGAATTCACACTAAATAATCAAGTTACAATAATTCCCTAAAAATGTCAAGAAATTACATTTACCCAAAAATTAGGGATAATCAGCATCAACCATAATCCACCTTGTCAGCAACCCCAGCCTACTGTGAAAACCTATTTAAAGGGAAAACAATTGTATAATCACTTCTAATAGTAAGATTATATTAAGTCTTTAGAAGTAGATCAATATACACATTATAAAATTGGATCTCAGTGTAAGGTAAACATACACACAGAATTACTAAAACACACTACCTCTTAATGAACATACAACAATTTTGTTTTCATTCTTGGTCTTTAGACTGGACTTAAAAAAAAAAAAAAAAAGGAACTGAATCCAGACAGCTGATGTTTCTCCATAAAACTTTTAAGAGATGGTGAGCTACTGCCCGATTTCTTTCAGATTTCCTAACAGTTTACAGAGGTTTTAATTATTTAATTGCCTTACAGATTGCCTCAATATAATACAATTGGTTATCAATATTTGTTAGTTGCTAATTATTGCTAACTACTAAAAAAACTTAATTTTTTTTCCTTTTTTTTTTTTTTTTTTGAGACAGAGGATTACTTTGTCATCCAGGCTGGAGTGCAGTGGTGTGATCTTGGCTCACCACAACCTCTGCCTCCTGGGTTCAAGTGATTCTCCTGCCTCAACCTCCCAAGTAGCTGGGATTACAGGTGTGCGCCACTACACCCAGATAATTTTTGGATTTTTTTTTTTTAGCAGAAATAGGGTTTCGTCGCATTGGCCAGGCTGGTCTCAAACTCTTGGCCTCGAATGATCCACCTGCCTCAACCTCCCAAAGTGCTAGCATTACAGGTGTGAGCCACTACACCCCATTCATAAAAAAAATTTTTAAAGAAAGGTTAACCCAGTGGTTCTCAGTGGGTGATTATACCCCCCACAGGACATGTCTGGAGACATTTTTGATTATCACAATGAGTGTGGGTATTGCTGGTATCTAGTGGATAGAGGGATGCTACTAAACATCCTACAATGCACAGACAGCCCCCACAACAAAGAAAACATCAGTAGTGCCAAGGTTAAGAAACCTTGGGTTGACTGAATACTGTTCAGACATGGAAACTTGTGCTAACGCAGCAGACACAGTGCTAGGTGCTGTGACTACAAAGAGTTAGACCAGTATGGACTCTGCAGTCCCAGGGACCTGAGTTCCATTGTTGGGTCCCTCATTTAGTAATAACACAATCCTGAGCAAACTGCCTAACTTTTCTGTTGCAAAACAGAGCTAACTCCACTTCTCTACTCATTGCGAGGATCATGAGACAATATGTTAATGTGTCTCACAAAATGCCCAGAAATTATATCACTAAAAACAAAAGGAGGAAACTGTCACAGTCTAGAAGACTCATTGCATGACAACTCAATGTAATACAGTATCTTGGATGGGATCCTAGAAGAGAACATTAGGCAAACACCAAGGGAATCTAAGTGTGGAACCTTCAGTTAATAATTATATGTATCAATATTGGTTCATTAATTATGACATTAATTATGACAAATGGACTATACTATTTAGTGAATCTATTCTAAAATTTTAAGTTTATTTTAAAAGTAGAAAGAAAAGGGAGGTATCTTTCTTCCTCTTCCTTCCTCTGAACTCAGAGGACACAGTCCCCAACCTTAGGAGTTTACCTTTTATTTACTCCTACTACCTGGATGATGTCAAGCTCTGAATAGTATTCAACCACATAAAGGCCACCAGGAGATGAGAAGACCAAATGTGACACATACCAGAAGATTTAACTTTTCATCAGAAAATAACACATCTATAAATCCTAAACCATGTAGGATTTAAGAGAATTTTAAGACAGATTTTTTCAAACGAGGTTTTAAAATATTACTCAAAGAATTGTCAAGACAACAAAGAAAAAGGACATTTGTTGGATAGTAACCAAAACCTCATGAAACTATTAATAAATGTAAAGAGAATTGTGCTTATGGTGTTAAAACTGGACAGTTGTGACTGAGTGGAAAAATTTTCTATACTATGATCCCAACATTACAACACTTTTACTGGATATTGGTTCTGGTAGTCCAAAGTTTATTTTCCTGCTAGTTGGCATTAGAGGTGTCATGCTGAAGACTGTGATTGCCTCTGAAAAAAAGGGTGCAGGTAGGTAAAAGAAGTGTCTACCAACACAAAAAATTTAAAATATCTACGAGAATTATCAGCAAAAGCAGACATTGGTCCCTGCTTTAATTCACACAGATTAATGAGACAGCATATGGGAAGTACTTTGAGCTCCCCGGAAAAGTGATACCAGGCAAACTCAAAGAATTAGGTTACAGTATAAAGGGATAACAGGATAACAGACTACTTTCTTGTTTGTCATATTAAAAGACAAGTGTTTTTGACGTACTCGCTTAAGACTGGCATATAGATCTCATTTCTTGTACGTAAATCAGGTCACTGGTCATTACAGCCCCTTTAAGGTAAGGGAGAGTTACTAATCGGTGGAGAAACAAAAGTACGAAGCTGCCTGCCAGAACACACAGAAAGAGAATGGCAAAGAACCAAGAACCGTGTGCTCCCATTACCTTGCTCACTGGGACTATGATAAGGCAACTAAAGGGTGAAAGAAAGGCTAACGAATGTTACCAGGTCGGGATTCCAGCGGTAGCAAGCAAAACGAGTGAGAAGAGCAGCGGGTCCCTCTCTGTCCACTGCAGCTGGTGTGCCGAGGACAGTGGTTTTTTTCCTTTGACTCCTGATAACCAGCACTTCAACTCTTCCCTTTGATAGCTATCTACTTAATTTCTGAATACATACTTCCTTACACCATCTAAGAACCTGCTTACAAATGCCCAAAGCTCCAGAATTGGTATTTCAGCTATTAGAGAAAACAGGGTACCACGTTTTTATTTTAAGCAGGTGACATCTGGGAATTTCCTTCACTGAGTAAGTGGGCCCAAAAGATTTCTCAAGACTGTTCTCAATATCATTTGGTTTTAAATTCCCAAATGTCTTAGCATTTGTCTTCTCTTCACAACGTAAATCAAGGAGACATTCTCAACGTGGCCACCTGTGCTTATCTGGATCCTTTACATGAGAGCAGACTAAGGTCAATATCATGAAGTTTCTTATAAAAGGACAAGTGAAAAATGGTTCTCTATCATAATCTGTCGTTAGCATTTTGAAGATTAAAAGGAGCATTAGTAAGTCAAACACAAGAGTGGGGCCACTGAGAAGCACCCATTTGACCCACAGGAAGGAATCACAGTTTCACTGGTTGTTTTTACAAATGAAAGGCTTTTGTCAGAAAGGGAAGCAATTCCTACAACATCCCAGACTGGAGCTCCAGAAAGGGGGTAAGTTGTAACTTAACCAAAAGAAAAAAAAGCCAAGTGTTATCTGAATATCTTAACAGTTATCTGACTCACCCCTATTAACTGAGTTGTAGATATGCTATAACCAGCATTTTAGAAGTGATATCCGATTCTGTTCATGTGTTTGAACATTTAAAGAAACCAGGATCCTAAATCAACTGCCCCCAAAAGACACGATTAAGCCGGTGGCAGAATTTGCCAACTTCTCTCCTAATTTCGTGTAACTATTTTTTTAGCCAAAAACTTCTATTCACTAAAGTACGGCTTATACATAGAGTGTTAATAAATACCTTTTATGCCAAATTCCTGCCAGTAGAACTCACATAAACCTCTCATCCCTCCCAGGAAGAGTCTGAGGAGACAAGCTGACTCTTGACTCCTAGCAGTCTGGAGAACAAAGTGGGAAAGGGAGGCGCTCGGCCCCTGGCCATACTGTGCAGTCAAGGTTTGTGGTTGAGACGGGGGGCAAAGAACTACACAAATTCCAGATATCACACTTGTCACCGGTAGCACCGCGGAGCATATCCCGGGGCTCCACGGCGCGTGCCTGGCACGTTAGCGGGCGCACAGACGGATGCGCGGTGAAGTTGAGAGTTTGAGTAGACAGAAAAAAGCTGGGTTGTGCGGGCGGGGTCGGCAGCCTGCAGCCCACCAGCCAGAGAGGAACCCGATCCGCCCGCTCGCCGGGGGCTTTGGCCAAGTGGTCGCAGCTGTGCGGGACTCGCCCAGCCGGCGGTTGCCAGGCTCAGGCGGCCGAACGCCCTACGCCGCCCGCCCCGCGCCGGGACCCAGCCCGCGCACCCCAGCCCGCCCCACGCCATTCCGGGCGGCAGTCCTCGGCACCTACCGGGAGGCCTGTGCGCAGGGCTGTGAAGAGCCGAGAGGTTCAGCGCAGCAGCCTTCTCCCGCACGGTGGCCATAGCCCTTGCTCCCCAGACGCCAACTCCTCCAACAGCTTCACAGCTCACTGAGCGCCCGTCTGTTAACTGGGCGGGGCGGGGCTCACTGCAGGCCCCGCCCCCGCTGCCGGTCACGTGTCTCTCTGGCACCCACTGAACGTAGCCCGCGGCGCCAGCGATCCAAGTTTCCTCGGGCGCGAAGCCACGCGAGGGGTGTCCGGGGAGAGAGCGGTTCTCTGGGCCGGCACCACGCGACCCGCGGCTCACACTAGCGGCGTTCGAACCGCGGCCTGCCGTAGATTAACTCGGGGACCAGGCCGGGCGCGGTGGCTCCCAGCACTTTGGGAGGTCAAGGCAGGTAGATCACCTGAGGTCAGGAATTCGAGAGCAGCCTGGCCTACGGGGCGAAACCCCGTCTCTACTAAAAATACAAAAATTAGCCGGGCTTGGTGGCGGGCGCCTGTAATCCCAGCTACTCGGGAGGCCGAGGCACAAGAATCACTTGAACCCAGGAGGCGGAGGTTGCAGTGAGCCGAGATCCACCACTGCACTCCAGCCTGGGTGACAGAGCCAGACTCCGGCTCAAAAAAAAAAAAAAAGTCGGGGACCTGGCAAGCTGCCTAACTGCTCTGTGCCTCGGTGTCCTCACCTTGATGTGGGGGTAGGTTTAGTACCTGCTTCACTGAGATGTTTGTTTGTTTTTTAAGGAGGTTTATAGGAACCAATTCAGGTTCAGTATTTAGTAACTGCGTCCAGAACGTAAGTGCTTATAATTATGTTATAGTAGTAGTAATAATAATAGTAACAATAATAACCGAGTTTTTCATACATCCCTACCCGTACAGAACAAAGAAATCCTATGTGGCCCAGGAGAGTAATGTCTAGAGGTCACAGGAGAGCAGCAGCGAATGACCCTGGGACTGGCTGCCAGGAAATCTGTGCTGCCTCCAAAGGAACTGTGGGTCGGGCGGGTAGGGACAGTTTGCTGCGGTTGGAGTGAAGGTGGGGAGAGAAAAGGAGGAAGGGCTGTTAATGGGACACGTCTTATTTACTCGGAAGTTGAAGCCAGGCCAGAGATCCAATGCTGGATACCTCTGAAAGGATGAGTGGTCTTAGAGACAATAATCCAATTGCCAGATACTTGCCCGTTTTTGTTTTTGTTTTTTTTCGAGTTTGGGAATTTTGCAAACATTTTCAAAACGAGTATGATGTCTTCTTAGAAGGAGGATGCTTGTGTGATTTAGGTGTAAATTAGAATATTGTGTAAGTAGGAGGTCATTATTTAGCTTATTGGAAAGAGCTTCTACATGGGGTTGTTTCAGAGAATACATACTAAGAAGCTGTGCCCCTAGGGACCTGGGTTTGTGGGTGGGAGGTGGGGGCCAGTTGCTGCTGCTAAGTGTTAGAAAAAGCTGGCCAGGCACAGTGGCTCACGCCTGTAGTCCCAGCACTTTGTGGGAGCCGAGGCAGGGGGATCCTTGAGGTCAGGAGTTCGAGACCAGCCTGGCCAAGATGGCGAAACCCCTAGTAAAAATACAAACACTGGCTGGGCATGGTGGCAGGCACCTGTAATCCCAGCTACTCGGGAGGCTGAGGCAGGAGAATCGCTTGAATCCAGGAGGCGGAGGTTGCATAAGCCAAGATTGTGCCACTGCACTTCAGCCTGGGCGACAGAGTGAGACTTCATCTCAAAAAAGAAAAAAAAAGTTGGCAACCGTTTGGCAACCTTTTTTTTAATGTGACCTCTTCCCCTGATGGTAGTAAAAGCCTGCTTTACTTCTGTTTAAGGATTTTCTTTGTAGTCTCTCAATTGGCTACTACTCACAGAAAGAGGATGCATTCAGGGCTGGTTTCAGGCACCCAATATACCAATTAACTGTATCCCCTGCTGTATAACTGAATGAACGCACAAGTCCACCTTCATGGCATAGGAGGGGGAAAAAGCTCATCTGTCTCAGGAGACAAATCTTGAGAAACACTAATATTTGAAAAAGCCTGGTGACCTTAGTGACCATTTTGATACTTTATATAACATTTCAAAGAGTTTTTCACCAACTTCTGTGATAATCGTTTAGCACTTCTGGAATGCTGGGATGTTCTTCTCTACTCAGGTAATTTCTAGAAACCATGGGATAGGAAATGCCTACCCCTTTTCCTACTTTCTTCCCTGGACAGATTTTTCCAGGTTACCCTGATTTTTTTTTTTTTTTTTTTTTTTTTTTTTTGAGACGGAGTCTCGCTCTGTCGCCCAGGCTGGAGTGCAGTGGCCGGATCTCAGCTCACTGCAAGCTCCGCCTCCCAGGTTCACGCCATTCTCCTGCCTCAGCCTCCTGAGTAGCTGGGACTACAGGCGCCCGCCACCTTGCCTGGCTAGTTTTTGTATTTTTTAGTAGAGACGGGGTTTCACCGTGTTAGCCAGGATGGTCTCGATCTCCTGACCTCGTGATCCGCCCATTTTGGCCTCCCAAGGTGCTGGGATTACAGGCTTGAGCCACTGCGCCCGGCCTCTGATGTATTTTTTTTTTTCCTCTGAGCACCTGTAGCACTTATCAAATGCATTACTGTTCAGCCCCTACTTATATTGATACTCTCTAATTATTACAGCACACACATAATTGCCTAATAAAATTGGAAAATTGCCAGGCGCGGTGGCTCACACCTGTAATCCCAGCACTTTGGGAGGCAGATGTGGGCAGATCACCTGAGGTCAGGAGTTCAAGACCAGCCTGACCAACATGGAGAAACCTCATCTCTACTAAAAATACAAAATTAGCCGGGCAGGGTGGCGCATGCCTGCAATCCCAGCTACTCGGGAGGCTGAGGCAGGAGAATCGCTTGAACCTGGGCAATGGAGATTGCAGTGAGCTGAGATCACGCCATTGCACTCCAGCCTGGGCAACAGGAGCGAAACCCCATCTCAAAAAAAATAAATAAATAAATTGGAAAATTGTCCAGGGCATGGAGCATATTTTAACCTCTCGGACTTCTTTTAGCATCTGTGCATTGTTGGGCAAATAGTAGATGCTCTGATTGTCCCCATCAAAATACAGAGCTTTAAAAATATCAGTTTCCAACTTTTTAAAGTTTAAAGCTTAGGAACTTCTAAAAGAAAAAGTTCTTTTAAAAAGCCCAACTGGATGCAGTAGCTCATGCCTATAATCCCAACACTTTGCGAAGCTGAAGCAGGTGGATCGCTTGAATCCGGGAGTTTGACACCAGCCTGGGTAACATGGTGAAACCCCATCTCTACAAAAAAATACAAAAAATTAGCCGGGCATGGTGGTGTGCACCTGTAGTTCCAACTACTTGGGAGGCTGAGGTGGGAGGATCGCTTGAGCCCAGGGAGGTGGAGGTTGCAGTAAGCAAAGATCGCGCCACTGCACTCCAGCCTGCGTGACAGAATGAGACCCTGTCTCAAAAACAAACAAACAAACAAAACAAAAAACCCTTTCATAACTAACAAGTATCACAATCACACAGTTTATAACGTGAAAGGAAATTTCTTTCATCCCTTTCTCATTAATCAGTGCACAGCTGCAAAGTCTTTGGCCTTTTTTGTTTTCAGTGGTATAAAACTACCAGCAGCATACACCCGAGCTGTAATCTTTGCATAGTATTTTTTATTTTCACTTACAGAATGTTTTAAAACCACTTTTATTATTTCGCCAACAAGTATGTCACGTCAGTATATGTTTAGCATATGGGAAAAACTTCACTTGATCTAAGCTTGTCTATGATCAAACTTGTCTAAACCTATCAAGAGGTAGGAAGCAGAGCAGAAAGTTTATGATTCACTAGTCCTGATGCAATCCAAAATTCACCAAAAAAAACAAAACAAAACAAAAAAAAACCACCAACCCACTTCCTGTTTCTGTGGCACTGTAAAACAATGATGAGTAGAAACTCTTCCATAGTTTTATAACTTTGTTCTTAAGATGGCAATATAATATCATCCTTTCACTATTAAAACATCAGAAGTGTAATCTTTAAATTGCCATCTCAAATTTTTGCTAACTCAAATTTTAGGCTCAGGCCAGGCGCAGTGACTCATGCCTGTAATCCCAGCACTTTGGGAGGCCGAGGCGGGGTCACCTGAGGTCAGGAGTTCAAGACCAGCCTGGCTAACATGGCAAAACCTCATCTCTACTAAACAAAAATTAAAAATTAGCTGAGTGTGGTGGTGGGCGCCTGTAATCCCAGCTGTTCAGGAGGCCGAGGCAGGGAGAATTGCTTGAACCCAGAAGGCAGAGGTTGCAGTGAATCGAGATTGTGCCACTGCACTCCAGCCTGGGTGACAGGGCAAGACTGTGTCTCAAAACAAACAAACATAATTTAGGTTCATACCCTAATCAAGGCTCACCCTACCAAAAATTGCCATAGTAGTATACTATTTGCGTTTAGGAAACTTACCCCTCATATATACACCCCCAATTTTGGTTCCAAGTGGTGGGGCAAGTGGGCACTGAAAACAGAAGGGATAAAGCCTGTTTTCTAGAAAGGATGATACATAGTAAGATTTTCCACCATCAAATAAATCTTGAGCAATAGTACATTACATGGTGGATGTATTTGGAAGGGCGAAGGAAGCCTTGATACTAGCCTTGCTGACTTTTTTATTTTTATATATTTATTTATTTTTATTGAGACAGGATCTTGCTCTGTCACTCAGGTTGCAGTGCAGTGGTGTGAACATGGCTCACTGCAGCCTCAACCTCCCCGGTTCTGGCTCAAGTGATCCTCCCACCTCAGCCACCCGAGTAGCTGTAGTCGCGCCCGTAGTAGTGTGCCACCATGCCCCGCTAAATTTTTAAAATTTTTTTGCAGAAAAGAGATCTCACTTTGTTGTCCAGGCTTTCAATATTAAATATACACCACACTGAAAATATTCTCTTCTGTCCCTTAAGAAAGAAGATTTTTCTCAGAGATAGTTTGCATTATTTGGTACACATTTGTTCAAATGACTGCATTTCAACAGATTTAAATCCATCTGCTCATAATTTGGAAGATATAATTTAGATTTGGATGTCCTTATAATGGCCTTTTAGAGGCGCTCAAAGACCCTGGGTCTACGAAGACTTTAGAAATACTCTAAAAAACACATTCAAAAAGAAAGTTTTCTAATGATCGTGTGTATAGAAGCCATTAAAAACGTAGATTTCTGTCCCCCACACTATGTTCTGATTTACTACTTCTGGGGTGGAAACCCTGAGAATCTCTGTTGTTTTCTCTTCCACTGTGATAAAATACACACATTTACATCTTTTTTTTTCTTTTTTTGAGACAGGGTTTCATTCTATTTTCCAGGCCGGAGTGCAGTGGCGTGATCACAGTTCACTGCAGCCTCAACCTCCCAGACTCAAGTGATCTTCCCACCTTCGCCTCCCAAATAGCTGAGACCACAGTCACGTACCACCTTGCCTGGCAATTTTTTTTTTGTCTTCTTTTGTAGAGATGGGTTCTAGCTCCGTTGCCTAGGCTGGTGTTGAACTCCTAGGCTCAAGAGATCTTCCCCCTTGGCCTCCCAAAGTGCATGAGCCAGTGTGCCTGGTCTGCATCTTTTTTTTTTTTTTAGACAGGGTGTGGTTCTGTTGCCCAGGCTAGAGTGCAGTGGTGTGATCTCGGCTCACTGCCACACCTCTGCCTCCTAGGCTCAAGTCATCCTCCCACCTCAGCCTCCTGAGTAAAAGTAGCCTGACTAATTTTTGTATTTTTTATAGAGACAGGGTCTCACTTTGTTGCCCCTGCTGGTCTTGAACTCCTGAACTCAAGCAATTGTATGAGGGGTAATCACCTTGGCCTCCCAAAGTGCTGGGATTATAGGCATGAGCCATGGCGCCTGGCCCCTGCATCATTTTTTTTTCCCCTGAGACGGAGTCTTGCTCTGTTGCCCAGGCTGGAGTGCAGTGGCACAATCTCAGCTCCCTGTAACCTCCACCTCCCGGGTTTAAGCGATTCTCCTGCTTCAGCTTCCCGAGTAGCTGGAATTACAGGCGTGCGCCACCACGCCCAGCTAATTTTTGTATTTTTAGTGGAGACGGAGTTTCACCATATTGGCCAGTCTGGTCTTGAACTCGCCCGCCTTGGCTTCCCAAAGTGCTGGGATTACAGGTGTGAGCCACCACGCCCGGCCCTGCCCCCCCACCCCGCATCATTTTTAACATACACTGCAGATGATTAAAATAGAGAATTTAAAAGAAGCACATTTTGAGGGATATTCCTCTTACACCTCATCAAGTTTCCTTTTACCTAATAAGGGATTTCTTTCACAGAATGTAAATTCCAAGACAGGAGGGATTTTTATCTTTTCACTGCTATATCCTTAGTAGTTATTAGTTCAGAATCTGGTTCATAATTGGCTCACAATAATTTTTGTGAATGCCTGAATAAATATTTATTTTAGATACAGTAAGTTTCAATTAAAAAATTCCAAATATACAGTTTTCTGTATACTGTATATTTACTTGATATAATGGTATATCCTAAGTTTTCTTCAGAAAGAAGCATACAATCTTTAGTGTTAATTTCTGTAAACATTTACTTGGATATTTAAATCATAGAAGACTGAAGAATAAATTAGTCTTAATAATGAATTACTCCTCATATAATTTTGAATACAAGACTTTAAAAGTTTTCTTATTTGTTTGACGCTATGGATCTGTGGAAGAATTAGAATAAATCATATTCACTATAGGTATTTTGCACCGGTATTCCAGTTATCCATGGTCCACCCCCTTTGACCTTTGTATAAATCATAAATCAACAATGACCCTTCTCATGGGGTACATTAAAGGACTGTTTTACTCTTTTGTTCTATACAAGCTTCAATTAATTACCAAGTAATAGATATGATGACCAATATTTACAACATAATGTCTATAGTAAAGTTCTGTGACATTTTGAGCTGGTAAACTAATAAATAAACTATGACAATTGTAATTTTATTGAGGACCCCAGAATTTGGCTTAGATCAACTATTTTCTCTTTTACAAATGGAGTTTCTGCTTTTCCCCTTATAAAATAGATACAGCTTTATTTTTTCTTTCGAGTTAACATGTAAAGTCTGAAAAATTACTACTGAATATTTAAAGCTACAAAAATTTTTTAAAATTTCAGATATTGATTTATTTATTTGAGACAGGGTCTCCCTCTGTCACCCAGGTTGGAGTATGTGGCAGGATAATAGCTTGCTGCAGCCTTGAATGCCTGGGCTCAAGCAGTCCTCCCAATGGTGCCTCCCAAGTAGCTAGGACTACGGGCATGCACCACCACACTCAGCTAACTTTAAAAAAAAAAATGTAGAGACAGGGCCTCACTCTGTTGGCCAGGCTGGTCTTGAACTCCTGAGCCCAAGTGATCCTCCTACCTTGGTGTCCCAGAGTGCTGGGATGACAAGTGTGAACCACCATGCCTGGCCCATAGGTGTTTGATTTCCCTTAAAAAAAAAAAAAGAAACCAGGCACAGTGGCTCACATCTGTAAATCTGGCACTTTGGGAGGGTGAGGTGGGCGGATCACTTAAGCCGGAAGTTTTAGGCCAACCTGGCCGACATAGTGAAACCCCTTCTCTACTAAAAATTCAAAAATTCCCTGGGTGTGGTGGTGCATGCCCATAATCCAAGCAACTCGGGAGGATGAGGCATGAGAATCACTTGAACCGAGGAGGTGGAGGTGGCAGTGATCCAAGATCATGCCACTGCACTAAAGCCTGGGCAACACAGCAAGATCTTGTCTCAAAAAAAAAAAAAAAAAAAAAAGAAGAAGAATTTGAGCTACTGCTAATATATTGCCCAAGAGTCAATATCCAGTCAAGAACAGCCATAGTTCTACAGTGAGCCATGATCATACCATTGTACTCTAGCCTGGGCGAAGAGCAAGACCCTGTTTCAAAAACAAACAAAAAACAGAATAACTATAGTTGAGAGCCATAACCACAAACTCAGAGCTGAGTACTTGGCTTCCAGAACATGATTCTGAGTATTTCTTTTATCTTGCTGGTTGTTATTTCTTGGTCTCCTTTCCTTTGACATCTCCTCTTCTCCCTGCCTAGTAATGTTGAAGTGTCCCAGGGCTCAGTCTTTTGTCCTCTGTTCACTGCCTCAGTGATCTTGTTCAGTCTTATAGTTTTTAAAACCAGCTGGATGTGGTGGCCCAATGACTCTAATCGCAACACTTTGGAGGCTGAGACAGAAGGATCACTTGAGGCTGGAAGTTTGAGATCAGCCTGAGAGACAAAGTATGACCATGTCTCTACAAAAAATAAAAAATTAGCCATCCAGCCTGGGGAACATGTCAAAACCCATCTCTACTAAAAATAAAAAGTTAGCTGAGCATGGTTGCATGCACCTGTAGTCCCAGCTACTTGGGAGGCTGAGGTAAGAGGATTGCTTGAGCCCAGGAGACAGAGGTTGCAATGAGCCATGATTGTGCCACTGCACTCCAGCCTGGGTAACAGAGTGAGACCCAGTCTCAACCAATCAACCAAAATATTTGAAGACTTCCAAAATTATATCTGTACTCTAAACCTTTCTTTGAACTTCACCCTCATTTATCTACTGCCAACTCCACTACATCTCCACTTGGATGGCCAGTAGGCATCCCAAACTTAACATGGTCCCACACTGAACTACTTATCTTTCCCTTCTAGGTCTGCTCCACAGGAAACTTTCTCCAGCTCCGTTAAAGGTAGCTTCCACTCTAGTAGTTCAAGCAAAAAAAAAACTTGGAGATATTCTTGACTCCTCCCTTTCTCTCATACCGTCCACCAAGTTCATGAGAATCTGACCATGGCCCACAACCTGTAATCCTACCACCCTGGCCTGAGTAACAGTCACATCTTACCTGGATTACTACAGTACCTTTCTAATTGGTCTTCTTGCTTTTTTTCGTCTTTGTGCCATCCTTTTTAGTTTCCTAACAAAACAGCAAGAGTAGTCCTTAAAACATAAGTCACAGAGACCATCCTGGGCCACATGGCGAAGCCCCATCTCTACAAGAAAGACAAAAATTAGCTGGGCATGTTGGTGTATGCCTGTAGTTCCGGAGACCGAGAACTCAGGAGACCGAGGTGAGAGGGTCACTTGCGCCCTGGAGGTGGAGGCTGGAGTCAGCCATAATTGCCAGCCTGGGCAACAGAGTGAGAACTTGTCTCAAAAAAGCAAAACAAAACAAAAAAACAACATAAGTCAGATTATTATCTTTTTGGCTCAAAACCCAGCAAAGACTGCCTAACTCTACCCTTCCCTCATTCCATTCCAACCACATTAGCTTCCTTGCTATCTGTTAACACATCAGGCATACATTCCTACCTTTAAGACCTCCAGACATCTGTTCATTCTGCCTTAAATGCTCTTTCCCCCAATAACCGTGGCTAACTCATATTCTTCAAATCCTGGCTCAAATGTCGCCTTATCAATGAGGACTTCCTTAAGAATCCTATGTAAATATTGCAACCGTGATCCCACCTCACACAGCTATCCCTCAGCACTCCAGATACTCCATATCCTGGTCTTTTTCTCTTTTCCACATTTCTTATCCCTTTCAATACATATACTGACTTAAAAAAAGTATCATACCTATTTTTTATTGTCTGTCCTCTCCCTCTCCCAGTATAATCTCCACGTGGTCAAGACTCATTGACATATCCCAAGCACCTAGAATAGTGCCTGGCATACAGTAGGCATGCAATGAATCTTTGATGCAATAAGGAATGCAGATGATTTTCCCTTTGCTACCAGGATTTCTTACATTGCAGAATTGTCCCACAAGTTCCATTTTGAGATTTTTCTTTCTTTCTTGAAAGAGGAGAGGTCCATGCAATTTTGCTTAAAAACAGGAGAAAGAGATCCTCCTTGGGTGCCCACATTATATATTGTTGTGTTGTTGAGTACTTTCTCTCAGATCTTTGGCCAGAGAGCACATTGGCATAAGTTAACATGACCAGGTCTACAGTCTAACGTCCTCAGAGTTTCTTTCTTATGTTTGGTAAAATCTCTATATCAGGATCAGCTTTCCAGCTTTTCATGTGGTCCAGTTTTCACTCATATATATGGTGTTTTCAGTGTCTTTCCTGTTGTAATTTCCTCCTGGGTGGGGAAACACCCTCTCACCTGTTGGCTAGTGTTTAATGTGGACATGCTTAGACTCAGGCCTTCCAACTCCTGTGACTTTCAAAGGCCTTTTGAGTTTGGAGAGGGTGTTTCAGTTGGACTGCTCCCTAAAGTCGTGTGACCTATCCTGTCTGCCTCTCATTATTCCTCTAAGTTAGGAGATGATAGTTAGATTCTGTCAAATCTCCTCTATTTACTTACCGTACAAATATCCTGCTTTCTTTGGAAGAGAAGTTAAACATCAGATCTGGTGTCTTTCTTCACTCTGGTGTGATTCAATACTCTGCTTAGCAGACATTTAAAAATTTGGAGCATTTGGTTCACATCCTCTTTATTGATGCAGATTTTCCCCCGTGGTTTATAAGCTCCTTTGGCCTTTTCAGTTGTAGTTTGACAGGGGCCAGTTATAAAATGGTGCTTGGAAATCCTGAGGTATATACTTCAGTAATTCCTGGTAGGATGTGTTCGAAAGTTTTCCATCTCTTCTGCACTTAGAAATGAGCTCTCTAAGTGATTTCAGTATGTAGGTAGATTGGGGGCTGCTGGAATAGATAATCAGTGAGACTTACATGAGGGTTTAGAGGAAAGGTGACGTCTTGCAGTGGTAATAACTACACCTGAGAACCCTTAAGCAGCATCCTCAATGAGTCACCCTTTAGCTGTTTTTTTTTTTTTTGTTTGTTTTCCTGGAAATTCTTTTTGATTTTATTTTTTTACCCAAAGCCTAAAGGCATTACCCAAAATATCAAGATACTGAAGACACCTGGTTATCTTCACTGCTTGTGAGATGTTTCAGATTAGACTTTTGTTCCTTGTAATTTTTTAATGTTTCAAGGGAACCATTTTTTCTAGGATTCACTGTTTATTACTGTAATTTCATGAGATCTTTATATGGGGTCTAATCATTTATGCATTCAAAAAATATTTATTGAGGTCTTATAATGTGCCAGATACCAGAGGTGGATTCAGGTTCTGTGGAGCCTGAAACTTACTACAGATTTGTGGATCATATTTGAAAAAAGAAGAAAGGTTGGTCTGATTGGAGTGGGTTATCAGAACTTATTAACATTAGTGTTACTAAAGTTGGTTTACAGTCCCCCACTTATAAATTTGACTGGCTTTTAAAAAATTAAAAAATTAAGCAAAAATAAGGAAGGGAAGGGAGAAAAAAAAAGACGGGAAGAGGGGGAGGGGCAAGAGGGGACTATGACAACAATGACAATGACAGTGGTAGCACTGGTGATAAAAGTACAGATTGAAAATTAGGTACAGACTTCTGTTTCTAGGAAGATGTAATAGAAATACATTTCCTCATTCCTTCTGCTAAGTACAACTAAAAACCCTAACTACTATCTATAAAACAAACATACCTGGACTCTGAAGGTTGGAGAAGAGAAGACAGACCGACTAGGGGCCTTGGGACCTGAGAATGACATTGTGATGAGTTTTCTTTTTACCTTATATAGCCCAGACAAAGCTGAAGAAGCCAGCAACCTGAAAACACCAATGGGTACAGACAGAAGAACCTGCTCGCTCTAGCCAGAGAAGTATGAGGACTTGAAGGTAAGAGGATTGTTTCTAGTCCTGGCTCTGCCATTAACAAATGGTAACTTGGTAAATAACTCTTTCTCCACATCTCCGTGGTCAGCCAGCATTATGATTGAAAGTTGGGAAAGGAAAGGAGTTGTGTTTTAAGCAAAGTTTAAGAGTTTACTTTTTATTGCTTAACATAGAAGTAATTGCATATTGTAGAACATTTGAAAGAAATGTATAATGAAAAATTTCAGGGCTGGGCATGGTGGCTCACACCTGTAATGCCAGCACTTTGGGAGGCCGAGGCGGGTGGATCACGAGATCAAGAGATCAAAACCAGACTGGCCAATATGGTGAAACCCTGTCTCTACTAAAAATACAAAAATTAGCTGGGTGTGGTGGTGATGTGCACCTGTAACCCCAGATACTCAGGAGGCTGAGGCAGGGGAATCGCTTAAACCCGGGAGGCGGAGGTTGCAGTGAGTCGAGGTTGTGCCACTGCATTCCAGCCTGGTGACAAAGCAAGACTCCATCGCAAAAAAAAAAAAAAAGAAAGAAAAGAAAAATTTCACTATTTAGAATATTTAGAGACAAACATTATTAACATTTAAGGCATTGAAAAAAATTTTAATGATGTGTTATGCAATTGAGGTCATACTGTATATAAAATTTTGCATTTACTTTTTTTGCTTAATGCTAGAACATATTACAGACTTTTTAATAAAACATTTTTATAGGCTAGGCATTCTTTTATCACATGAATATACTGAAATTCACTTAACCATTTAAATAAATATATATATAGATGTTTTTTTCAAAGTAACTCATATTAGCATTTTTGTGGTGTTTAAATGCCTGATACTTTTAGTTTACATTTCTTTGGGTCATTGACCAAAATATTTGACAAGGCCTTTGGAAATTAAAAGGGTCATTTGGATGTGTGAAATCAGGCATTCTTTCTATGTTTTTAACTAAGGTCTGTAACTAACTATCTGTAGTGGTGGGATTTTAATAAATGGCATAAATAAGACAGCCTAATAGAAGTAAATTAAGTAAATATTAAAAGGAAACTTATAAATTAGGACTTGGACAATTTTGGATTGGAACTGCAATTTTGCTTCCTTTGTAAATCTTGTTTTCTGGCGTGTGTGTGTGTGTGTGTGTGTGTGTGTGTGCTATGAGACTGTAAGTGAAACCTCCATGTAATGTGATTCCTCATAATTAAATAAACATTTATTGGGAAGCACTTCCAGAATGACAGTGTAAGGACTTCCAAAAACTTATTTCTCCATAAAAGCAATGAGGTCACTGGCAAACATTCTCTAGTTTTTCGGAATTCTAGAAAAAACCAAAGACATTTAACAATCTGAGGAGTGCTTATTGAAGAAAAATGGCAAAATCTCAGACAGTGAGATTTGTAGTGTTTAACTTGCCCTATTTCAATCCACTCCCCGCTCCCAGCTCCATGGTAGTCTTGAAGACCAGCAATCTTGAAACCATAATATCTGTGAAAAACAGCAGCCTAGCAGCCGTGGCCTGAAACGGTTATATCAGTTGGGGCAAACAAGAAGCTGGCTAAAAAAAAAATACTTAAAAGGAAAATCTAGGGAATGAGATGTCCATAGGAGCTTTGAAAACCTCTGTAGGCCTGGTGGCCAAGATGGAAGTAGCTGCAGCCCACGGCACTCATGGAGATGAATGAAAGGGGCAAGTGAATCCAGCACCTTTCAACTGAAATATTCAGGTACTCTCACTGGGACTGATCAGGGAAACAACTCAAGCAGGGTGGGGCGACGGCCCACCTGGGAGTGACACAAAGCCAAGGGAACCCTCACCCTCAGCTGAGGGAAGTGGGAGTGATTGTGTGGCCCTGGGAAATCACACTTCTCCCACAAATCTTTGCAACCTGTGGATCAGGAGATCCCTTCGTGAGCCCACACCACCAGGGACTTGGGTCTGATACACAGAACTGTGTGGCACCTCAGCAGAGCAGCCACTCAGGCACACACAGAGACCCAGGAGTTTTACATACTCTGGTCCCAGGATCCCTGGCAAGGTGGAGGCCTGTACATATCCCTAGGAAGGGAGCTGAATCCATGGAGCCAAGCAATGTAGTTCTGCGAGCCCCACTTCCACAACACCTCACAAGATAAGACCCACTGGCTTGAATTTCATCCAGCCAGCCACTGGCAATAGGGTAGAGCCTGCCTGAGATGGAACAGAGCCCCCCAGGAGGAGGGGCAGCTGCCATCTCTGCTGTTTGGTTGACTCAACCATTCCAGCCTGCGGGCTTTGTAGAGTCCAAACAGTCCAGATAAGCTCAGCTCAGCACAGCTGCTTTGTCAGATTGTGACCAGACTGTTTCTTTCAGCCGGACTCCAGTCCATTTCTCTTTACTGGGTGAGACCTCCCAATAGGGCCCTCCAACCAGCCCCACACATTTTCTATGGACAGAGATCTGATCTCTCCCTGGGACAGAGTGCCTGGAGGAGGAGAGGGCCACCACCTGGGTTGTCCGGACGACTCAGCCACTCCAGTCAGGGGTTTGAAGAGTCCAAGATGATGGAGCAGAGGTGGTTCCCAGCACGACAAGGCTATCCTGTTGAAGTATGGCCAGAATGCTTATTTAAGTGGGACCCTGATCCACTCCTCCTTATGGGCAGGTCCTCCCAGCCAGGGCCTCCAGCCACCTCTGCCCATGTTCTACTGCCAACCAAGCTCTAATTTCTCCCTGGGACAGAGTCCCTGGGGAGCAGGGCAGGCTGCCACCTTGGCTGTTTAGGCTTATCAGCTAGTCCAGCCTATGGGCCTTGGAGAGCCCAAATCAATTGGGGACGGAAGGGATCTGCAACACAGCACAGTTGCTCTACCAAAAAGCAGCCAGACTGCTTCTTTAAGAGGGTCCCTTATCCCATTTATCCTGACTGGGTAAGACCTCCCAACTGGGGTCTCCAGCCACCTCCTATAGGCACCTTCAGGCTGGCAACAGGTCAGCACCCCCAGGACGAAGCTTCCAGAGGAAGGGGTAGGCTGCCATCTTTGCTGTTTTGCGGTCTTCACTGGTGATACCTCCGGGTACTGGGAAAAACGGAGGCAACTAGGGTCTGGGGCAGAACCCCAGCAAACCACAGCAGCCCTATGGAAGAGTGGCCAGATTGTTAAAAGAAAAACAAACAAACAGAAAATAACAACAACAACAGTACCCACAAAAACCCCATGCAAACGTCAGCAGCCTCAAAGACTGAAGGTAGATAAGTCCACAAAGATTAGAAAGAATCAATGCAAATACTCTGAAAATTCAAAAAGACAGAGTGTCCCTTTTCCTCCAAATGACCACAACACCTCTCCAGCAAGCGCTAAGAACTAGGCTGAGGCTGAGATGACTGAAATGACAAAAGAGGCTTCAGAATATGGATAAAAATGAACTTCACTGAGCTAAATGAGCATGTTGTAACCCAATGCCAGGAAGCTAAGACTCATGATAAAACAATGCAGAAGCTGACAGCCAAATAGCCAGTTTAAAGAGGAACATAACTGACCTGACAGAGCTGAAAAAACCACTACAAGAACTTTACAATGCAATCACAAGTATTAACAGCAGAATAGACCAAGCAGAGGAAAGAATCTGAGAGCTTGAAGACTATCTTTCTGAAATAAGACGGGCAGACAAGAATAGAGAAAAAAGAATGAAAAGGAATGAACAAAACCTCCAAGAAATATGGCATTATGTAAGGAGATCGATGGGTCTATGATGGATTGGGGTACTTGAAAGAGACAGGAAGAATGGAACCAATTTGGAAAACATACTTCAGGATATCATCCAGGAGAACTTCCCCAACCTAGCAAGACAAACCAACATTCAAATCCAGGAAATGCAGAGAACCCCAGTAAGATAAGATACTCCACAAGAAGATCATCTTCAAGACATATAATCATCAGATTCTCCAAGATCTAAATGAAAGAAAAACTCTTAAGGGCAGCCAGAGAGAAAGGCCAGGTCACCTACAAAGGGAAGCCTATCAGATGAACAGCAGATCTCTCAGTGAAAAGAGATTGGGGGCCAATATTCAATATTCTTAAAGAAAAGAATTTCCGGCCGGGCGCGGTGGCTCAAGCCTGTAATCCCAGCACTTTGGGAGGCCGAGACGGGTGGATCGCGAGGTCAGGAGATCGAGACCAACCTAGCTAACACGGCGAAACCCCGTCTCTACTAAAAAATACAAAAAACTAGCCGGGCGAGTTGGTGGGCACCTGTAGTCCCAGCTACTTGGGAGGCTGAGGCAGGAGAATGGCGTAAACCCGGGAGGTGGAGCTTGCAGTGAGCTGAGATCCGGCCACTGCACTCCAGCCTGGGCGACAGAGCGAGACTCCGTCTCAAAAAAAAAAAAAAAAAAAAAAGAAAAGAATTTCCAACCCAGAATTTCATATCTGGCCAAACTAAGCTTCACAGGCAAAGGAGAAAATGTGCTAAATGTTCCAATCAAAAGACACAGAGTGGTTAGCTGGGCATGGTGGTGTGCGCCTGTAGTCCCAGCTACTCGGGAGGCTGCAGCAGGGGAATCACTTGAACCCAGGAGGCAGAGGTTGCAGTGAGCTGAGATCACACCACTGCACTCCAGCCTGGGTGACAGAGTGAGACTCCATATCAAAAAAAAAAAAAGAGACACAGAGTGGCAAGCTAGATAAAGAACCAACACCTGGCCGGGCATGGTGGCTCATGCCTGTAATCCCAGCACTTTGGGACACTAAGATGGGTGATTCACGAGGTCAGGAAATTGAGACCATCCTGGCTAACATGGTGAAAACCTGTCTCTACTAAAAATCCAAAAAAAAAGTTAACTGGGCGTGGTAGCAGGCACCTGTAGTCCCAGCTACCTGGGAGGCTGAGGCCAGAGAATGGCATGAACCCGGGAGGCAGAGCTTGCAGTGAGCTGAAATAGCACCATTGCACTCCAGCCCTGGCAACACAGAAAAAAAAAAAAAGAACCAAGACCCGTCAGTATGCTATCTTCAAGACACCCATCTTACATGCAAAGACATACATAGGCTCAAAATCGAGGGATGGAGGAAAATTTACCAAGCAAATGGAAAACAGAAAAAGTGGAAGTACAATCCTAGTTTCTGACAAAACAGACTCTGAATCAACAAAGGTAACAAAAAGACAAAGAAGGGCATTACATAATGGAAAAGGGTTCAATTCAACAAAAGAGTAACTATCCTAAATATATGTGCACTTGATATAGGAGCACCCAGATTCATAAAACAAGTTCTTAGAAACCTTCAAAGATTAGACTCATACACAATAATAGAGGGAGACTTTAACAAAGCTGCCTGACAATATTAAACAGATTATCAAGACAGAAAACTAACAGAGATATTCAGGACCTGAACTCAGCTCTGGATCAAGTGGACCTGATAGATATCTACAGAACTCTCCACCCAAAAACAGCAGAATATACATTCTTCTTATTGGTACATGGCACTTACTCTAAAATTGATCACATAATTGGAAGCAAAACAACCCTCAGCAAATGCAAAATAACTGAAATCATAATAGTCTCTCAGACCACCACTCAATCAAATTGGAACTCACGATTGAGAAATTCACTCAAAACTACACAAGTACATGGAAATTGAACAACCTGCTCATGAATAACTTTGGGGTAAATAATGAAATTAAGGCAGAAATTAAGAAGTTCTTTGAAACTAATAAGAACAAAGAAACAATGAACCAGAATCTCTGGAACAGTGTTAAGAAGAAAATATATAGCACTAAATGCCCACATCAAAAAGCTAGAAAGATCTCAGGTGAACAACACAACATCACAACTAAAAGAACTAGAGGACCAAGAGCAAACAAACCTCAGAGCTAGCAGAAGACAAGAAATAACCAAGATGAGAGCTGAACTGAAGGAGATAGAGACATGAAAAACCCTTTGAATAATAAAAATAATCCAGGAGCTGTTTTTCTGAAGAAAGTAATAAAATAGATAGACGGCTAGCTAGGCTAATAAAGAAGAAAAGAGAGGGCCAGGCACGGTGACTCACAGGGCGCGGTGACTCCTGGCACTTTGGGAGGCTGAGGTGGGCAGATCACAAGGTCAAGATCGAGACCATTCTGGCCAGCATGGTGAAACCCCGTCTCTAATACTTAAAAGTACAAAAATTAGCTGGGCATGGATGGTTGTGCTCGCCTGTAGTCCCAGCTACTTGGGAGGCTGAGGCAGGAGAATTGCTTGAACCCAGGAGGCGGAGGTTGCAGTGAGCCAAGGTTGTGCCACTGCACTCCAGCCTGGCAACAGAGTGAGACTCCGTCTCAGAAAAAAAAAAAAAAAAAAAAAAAGAAAAAGAAAAGAGAGAAGATTCAAATAAACACAATCAGAAATGATGAGGGGAATATCATCACTGACCCCACAGAAATATGAACAACCATCAGAGAACACTATAAACACCTCCGTGCACATAAACTAGGAAATCTAAAAGAAATGGATAAATTCCTAGACACACCCTCCCAAGGCTGAACCACAAAGAAATTCAATCATTGAATAGACCAATAACGAGTTCTGAAATTGAGGCAGTGAATAAGTAATCTACCAACCAAAAAAGCCCAGGACCAGATGGATTCACAGCTGAATTCTACCAGAGGCACAAAGAAGAGCTGGTACTATTTCTACTGAAACTATTCCAAAAAATTGAAAAGGAGGGACTCCTCCCTAACTCATTCTATGGGACCAGCATCATCCTGATCCCAAAACCTGGCAGAGTTGCAACAAAAAAGGAAAACTCCAGGCCAATATCCTTGATGAACATCGAAGCAGAAATTCTCAACAAAATACTGGCAAACTGAATCCATCAGCATATCAAAAAACTTATCCACCATGATCAAGTAGGCTTCATCCCCGGGATGCAAGGTTGGTTTAACATACGCAAATCAATAAATGTGATTGATCACATAAGCAGAACTAAAGACAAAACCCACAAGATTATCTTAATAGATGCAGAAAAGGCCTTCGATAAAATTCAACATCCCTTCTTGTTAAAAACTCTCAACAACATCCCTTCTTGTTAAAAACTCTCAATAAACTAGGTATTGAAGAAACAGGCCTCAAAATAATAAAAGCCATATATGACAAACCCACAGTCAATATTGTGCTGATGAAAACTGGTACAAGATAAGGATGCCCTCTCTCACCACTCCCTTCAATGTAGTGTTGGAAGTTCTGGTCAGAGCAATCAGGCAAGAGAAAGAAGTAAAGGATATTCAAATAGGAAGAGAGGAAGTCAAACTAATTTGTTTGCAGATGATGTGATCCTATGTCTAGAAAACCCCATCATCTCATCCCAAAAGCTTTTTAAGCTGATAAGCAACTAAAGCAGAGTCTCGGGATACAAAATCGATATGCAAAAATTGCTGGCATTCCTATACAGTAACAACAGGTAAGCCGAGAGCCAAATCACAAATGAACTGCCATTCACAATTGTCACAAAAAGAAAAAAAAGATACCTAGGAATACAGCTAACAAGAGAAGTGAAGGACCTCTTCAAGGAGAGCTACAAACCACTGCTCAAATAAATCAGAGATGACACAAACAAATGGAAAAACGTTCCACACTCATGGATAGGAAGAATTAATAACATGAATATGGCCATACTGCTGAAAGCAATTTATAGATTCAATGCTATTCCCATTAAACTACCATTAACATTGTTCACAGAATAAGAAAAAAACTATTTTAAAATTTATATGGGGCCGGCGCGGTGGCTCAAGCCTGTAATCCCAGCACTTTGGGAGGCCGAGACGGGCGGATCACGAGGTCAGGAGATCGAGACCATCCTGGCTAACACGGTGAAACCCCGTCTCTACTAAAAAATACAAAAAAATTAGCCGGACGAGGTGGTGGGTGCCTGTAGTCCCAGCTACTCGGGAGGCTGAGGCAGGAGAATGGCGTGAACCCGGGAGGCGGAGCTTGCAGTGAGCTGAGATCCGGCCACAGCACTCCAGCCTGGGCGGCAGAGCGAGACTCCGTCTCAAAAAAAAATAATAAATAAATAAAATTTATATGGAACCAAAAAAGAGCCCAAATAGCCAAGGAAATCCTGAGCAAGAAGAACAAAGCTAGAGGCATCACATTACCCAACTTCAAACTATACTACAGGGCTACAGTAGCCAAAACAACATGGTACTGGTACAAGAACAGATACATAGACCAATGGAGCAGAATAGAGAACCCAGAAATAAGACCATGCCCCTACAACCACCTGATCTTCGACAAACCTGACAAAAACAAGCAATGAGGAGAAGATTCCCTACTTAATAAATGGTGCTGGGAGAACTGGCTAGCCATATGCAGAAAACTGAAACTTGACCCCTTCCTTACACCACATTACAAAAATCAGCTCCAGATGGATTAAGGACTTAAATGAAAAATCAAAAACTATAAAAACCTTAGAAGAAAACCTAGGCAATGTGCCATTCAGGAGATGGCATGGGCAAAGATTTCATGATGAAGATGCCAAAAGCAATTGCAACAAAAGCAAAAATTGACAAATGAAATCTAATTAAACTAAAGAGCTTCTGCACAGCAAAAGAAACCACCAACAGAGTAGACAGCCTGCAGGATGGGAGAAAGTTTTTGCAATCTATCCATCTGACAAAGGTCTAATATCCAGCATCTATAAGGAACTTAAACGAATTTACAAGGAAAAACAAATAACCCCATTAAAAAGTTGGAAAAAGACATGAACAGACACTTCTCAAAAGAGGACATACATGTATCCAACAAACATATGAAAAAAAGCTGAATATCACTACTTATTAGGGAAATGTTCATCAAAGCCATAATGAGATACCATCTCACACCAGTCAGAATGGCTACTATTAGAAAGTAAAAAGAAAAAACAACAGATGCTGGTGAGGTTGTGGAGAAAAGGAACACTTTTACACTGTTGGTGGGAGCATAAATCGATTCAACCATTATGGAAGACAGTGTGGTGATTCCTCAAAGACCTGCAGGTAGAGATACCATTTGACCCAGCAATTCATTACTGGGTATATACCCAAAGGACTATGAATCATTCTAATATAAAGATACGTGGATGTGTATGTTCATTGCAGTACTATTCACAATGGCAAAGACATGAAATCAACCTAAATGCCCATCAATGAGACTGAATAAAGAAAACGTGGTACATATACACCATGGAATACTTTGCAACCAAATGAAGGAACAAGATCACGTCCTTTGAAGTGACATGGATGGAGCTGGAAGCCTTTATTCTCAGCAAATGAACACAGGAACACAAAACCAAATACCACATTTTCACTTATAAGTGGGAGCTGAATGATGAGGACACACGGACACATGGGGGGCAAACAACACTCACTGGGGCTTGTTGGAGGTTGGGTGGTGAAAGGAGGGAGAGCATCAGGAAGACTAGCTACTGGTTGCTGGGCTTAATACCCAGGTGATGGGATGATCTTTGCACAAACCAGCACAGCACACGTTTACCTAACAAACCTGTACATACTGTACATGTACCCCTGAACTTAAAATAGAAGTTGGACATTAAAAAAAAAACAAAAAACCTCTGTGGCTCACACCTGTAATCACAGCACTTTGGGGGATCAAGTGGGAGGATCGCTTGAACCCAGGAATTTGAGACAGCCTGAGTAACATGGCGGAACTCCATCTGTACTAAAAATACAAAAAAATAGCTGTAGTAGTACACACCTGTAGTCCCAGCTACCCGGGAAGGTGAGAGGGGAGAATCACTTGAACCCTGGAGATTGAGGCTGCAGTGAGCCGAAGTTGCACCTACTGCACTCTAGCCTGGGCAATAGGAGTAAGACCCTGTCTCAACAACAAGAATAACAACAACAGGAAAAACTGGAATATTCTAGAGATATAGAAGGCCATGTGCATTTGCACACTGTACGTATGTCCAGAAAAAACCTGAGAAAGTTCTAATCTCTCACCTCTGGCTGACTTGTAGGTGCTGCACAAGCAGGAAGTGAAGATGAAGGCAGAGTTATAAATTGCAAAGCATTGATAGCGTGCCCAAACACACATAGAGATCCTTGGTAAAGGGCAGAAGACTCATTGGTTCAAAGCATTTAAAGAAATGTCTGTGCAATCATTAGCTGGTCACTAAGCTAAATGAGCAGAGCCTTCAGTGGCCACACATGGTAAATACTATAAACTTTATAGAATTATACCAGGAAAGTTACTAAACAAATAGCAGCAGCAACCAGAACAAACACAAACTACGGCAAAACCTGGCTTGGGGTGAGTATATATCCAGATTTACCACATTATAGTGCTTAAAATATTTAATTATCAACAAAAAATTAAGACATGCAAAGAAATAAGAAAGGAAAACAAGTGTACAGGATAAAAATTGGTAGAAACTGACCCTGAGGAAGCCCAAAGACTTCAATTCACCCATTAGAAATATATTCATGGAATTAGACAAAAAGATGTTTAAAGAATTAAAGGAATGTATGAGAATAATGTCTTACATAATACGGGATATCAAGAAACAGAAATTATAAAATAGAGTTGGGGCCGGGCGCCGTGGCTCACGCCTGTAGTCCCAGCACTTTGGGAGGCCAAGGCGGGCGGATCACTTGAGGTCAGGAGTTTGAGACCAGCCTGGCCAACATGGCAAAACCCTGTCTCTACTGAAAATACAAAAAGTAGCCAGGCGTGGTGACGCATGCCTGTAATCCCAGCCACTCAGGAGGCTGTGGCATGAGAATCAGGTGAACCCAGGGGGCAGAGGCTGCAGTGAGCCGAGACCACGCCACTGTACTCCAGCCTAGGCAACAGAGCAAGACTCTGTCTCGAAAAAAAAAAAAAAAAAGAGAGAGTTTAAAAGCATAATAACTCAAGTGAAAAATTCACAAGAAGGACTCAACAGCATATTTGAGCTGGAAGAAGTAAAAATCAGCATACTTGAAGATAGATTGATTGAAATTATCCAGTATGAGGAATAGAAAGAAAAAGAAAGAAGAAAATGAGCAGAGGCTGAGAGACCAGTGGGACATCATCAGGTGTATGAAGATGCCCTTAATGGGGTGGCCAGAGAGAGAGTAGAGAGCGAAAGGAGTTAAAAGAATATTTGAAGAAATAATGACTAGCATGCTATGGTCTGAATATTTTCCCCAAAATGTATGTGTTGGAAACTGAATTCCCAATGCAACAATGTTGGGAGTGGGGGCTTAATGGGAGGTATTTAGATCATGAGGTCTCTGGCCTCATGAATGGGTTAATGCCACTATAAAAAGGGTTTGTGGGAATAGGTTTACTTTCTTTCATTCTTTTGCCATGTAAAGACATATTGTTCATATCAGCTTGCCCTCCACCTTCTTTCATGCTGAGGCATAGCAAGAAGGCTCTCAACAGCCACCTAATACAGGTACCTTGATCTTGGACTTCCCAGTCTCCAGAACTATGAGAAATAAATTTCTGTTGTTTATAAGCTACCCAGTCTGTGGTATTTTATTATAGCAGCACAAAACAAAGACAAAATTCACCGCAATTTGATGAAAAATATGAATCAACACATTTTTAAAAACTCAATACTAAGCTGGTTTTGGTGGTGTGTGTCTACAGTCCTAACTCCTCAGGATACTGAGGTGGGAGAATTGCTTGAGCCCCAGAGTTTAAGACCAGCCTGGGGAACATAGCAAGATCCCGTCTCTAAAAACAAGAACAATTGCATAAAGCAATAGTCAGTAATTATAAAACTGTGTTGATCTTGTTGCATAAAGCAATAGTCAGTAGTTTTAAAACTGTGCTGATCTGAGTTGATGGGCTTTCAATATATAAAAATAGATTTTATATAACAATAGCACAAAGGAAGGGGAAGGGAACAAAGTGGAACTATGTTGGATAAATGTTTTTATATATTACTTAAATGAAATTGGCATTAATCTGAACTAGGCTGTTTTAAGTTAAGATGTTAATTATCATTTACAGAGAAACCACTAAGAAAATAATTCTAATAAATACATAGTTAAAAGCCCCAGGGAGTCAGGCATAGTGACTCACACCTGTTATTTCAATGCTTTGGGAGGCTAAGGCAGGAGGATTGCTTGAGACCAGGTGTTTGTGACCAGTCTAAGCAACAGTTGAGACCTTATCTCTACAAAATAAAAATAAAAATAAAAAATGGCTGGACATGTTAACATGTGCCTGTAGTCCTAGCTACTTGGGAGGCTGCTGAGGGAGCAGAATTGTCTGAGCCCAAGAGTTTGAGGCTGCAGTCGGCTATGATTGGGCCACTGCACTCCAGCCTGGGTGACAGATTGAGACCCTGTCTCAAAAACAAACATAAAACTCAGGGAATTAAGATGGTACACTAGAAAATCTATTTAGCACAAAAAAAGCAATAATGGAAAATGGAAAAAAAAAAAAAAAGACATAAACCTTTAGAAAACAAATAGCAAAATGTCAGAAAGAAACCCCACTTTATTATAATGACATTAAACATGAATGGATTAAAAACTCTACTCAAAAGACAGAGATTGGCAGAATGACTTAAAAAAAAGCATGATCCAACAATACACTGTCTGCAAAAGATACAGGTTAGATTCAAAGACATGGATAGGTTAAAAATAAATAAACATCAGGCAACTAACATGTACTTAACAGTGTGCTAGGATTGAGGTGTAAAAAGAGAAATAGGACACTATTATCTGTTTTCAATTTCCATCTGGTGGGAACAGCTTAGATGTCTAAAAACAATTCCATGGTTATGCGAGAAGTGATATAATACAGGACACTCAGAATTCTTTGGGATCACAGGAGGAGTTTCTCAGACTGTCTGAGGGAAAATAGTAGTCTTCTCTATGGAGCTATGTTAAACTCGAGTGTTAAAGGATGTTTACTGGATAGAAGAGGAAGGGGAGGAGGAAGACTTCTTGGTAGGCAGAAGAAATATGGTCAATAAAAGCATGAAAGCATGCTTAAAATGGTGTGCTCAGCAAAAACAAAGAAAAAAATTTGTGTAGCTTCAGAGTTGTGTCTATAATTATAGAGATGGGAGATCTATTGGGAAACTAGGTGAGAAATATAAGATAGGCCACATCATGACTGGTCTGGTAATCAAGGAGACAAATTTTGGTGACAGTGTGCAGATTAGTTTGGAGGATTAAGAATCTGGGAGCAAGCCAGGTGCAGTGGCTCATGCCTGTAATCCCAGCATTTTGGGATGCCGAGGCGGGCAGATCACAAGGTCAGGAGTTCGAGACCAGCCTGGCCAATATGGTGAAACCCCGTCTCTTCTAAAAATACAAAAATTAGCTGGGCGTGGTGGCGCGTGCCTGTAGTCTCAGCTGCTTGGGAGGCTGAGGCAGGAGAATTGCTTGAACCCAGGAGGTGGAGGTTGCAGTGAGCCGAGATCATGCCATTGCACTCCAGCCTGGGTGACAGAGTGAGACCCTGTCTTAAACAAAAAAAAAAAAAGAAGAATCTGGGGGCAAGGAGATCAGCGAAGCATGAAAGAGACAGGTGATGAGGACTTGGTCTAAAAAGTACTATTAATTTGTACTGAAGGGAAATCAGATGGGGGTGGGGAAGGGGAAGTTGAACAGATTTCTTCCTTTCTTCTAGGCATATTTCTTCTGCACCTATTAATTGATGTGTATGGTGCTCAGTGAATGTATAGAACTGGGTGGATGATTAGATGTGGTCAGAGAAGGAAAGTATCAAAAATGATTTCTATTATTTCCAGCTCAGTCGACTGTGGATAGGGAGGGTATCCTCACTTTTAAAATCAAGGTCAAAGAATTAGAGGAAATTTCCAAATAATTTGATTTATCAATATATCAAACTCAAGAACTTTTATAACTGATGGCCATTAATTTTGGTAAAAAACACATAGTACAGACTTTACCCTCTTAATCTTTTTTTTTTTTTTTTTTTTTTTTTTTTTTTTTTGAGACAGGGGCTCGCTCTGTCACCAGGCTGGAGAGAAACTGCATGATCATGACTCACCGCAGCCTCAAACTCCTGGGCCCAAGCGATTCTCCCTCCTCAGCCTCTGAAGTAGCGTAGACCACAGGCATGTACCAACATGCTGGGCTAGTTTTTTTTATTTTTTTCTGTAGAGACGGGGGTCTCCCTATGTTGCCCAGGCTGGCTGTTTAACTATTTTAAGTATACAGTTCAGTGGTGTTAACTATTTTTCATTTTCTTGTGTAGCAGATCTCTAGAACCTTTTTATCTTGCAAAACTGAAAGTCCTGTATCTATCCCACAGCTCCTTTTTTCCCCTCTCCCAACCTCTAGGAATCAATTCTGTTTCCATGATTTTGACTATTCTATATATCTCCTTTAAGTAGAATCATACAGTATTTATCTTTATGTTACTGGCTTATTTCACTTAGCATAATGTCCTCAGGGTTCATCCAGGTTGTAATACATGGTGAGATTTCCTTGTATTTATAAGTCTGAATAATATTCCATTGTATAGATACACTGTATTTTCTTTGTTCATCTGTCAATGGGCATTTAGGCATTTTTGTAATTGTGAATAATGTAATTAATATGGGTATGCAAATGTCTCTAGACCCTGTTTTCATATCTTTTGGATATATACCCAGAAGTGAGATTGCTGGATCATAAGGTAATTCTATATTTAGTTTTTTGAGGAATATTCTTACTGTTTTTCATGGTGACTGAATCATTTTACATTGCCACCAACAATGCACAAGTGTTCCAGTTTTTCCATACTCACCAACACTTATTTTCTTTTTCTGTATACAATATTTTAAAAATATATAGAGTCTCACTGTGTTTCCCAGGCTGGTCTCAAATTCTTGGGCTCAAGTGATCCTCCCACGTCGGCCTCCCAAAATGCTGGAATTACAGACATCAGCCACCACTCCCTCCCCTCCCCTCCCCTCTCCTCCCTGTCCCATCCCTTCCCTTCCTGTGGCTATCCTAATGGGTGTGAGGTGATATCTTGTGATTTTGAATTGCATTTCTTTAATGGTTGGTGATGATGAGCATTAATCCATATGCTTTTTGTATTTATATATCTTTTTCAGAGAAATATGTGTTCAGGTGCTTTGCTCATTTTTTAAATGGGCTACTTGTTTTTTTGTTTTTGAGTTGCAGGAGTTCTTTATGTATTATGGATATTAACCTTTTATTAGATATATAATTTGTAATTATTTTCTTTAATTCTGTAGGTTGCCTTGCATTTTGTTCTTTCCTTTGGTATGCAGAAGTTTTTAAGTTTGATGTTGTCCCATGTATCTCCTTTCACTTTCATTGCCTGTGCCTTCGGTGTCATATCCAAGAAATCATTGCCAAGTACAGTGTCATGAAACTTTCCTCCTATATTTTCTTCTTCTAAGAGTTTTATAGTTTTAGGTCTTATATTTAGGTATTTAATCCATTTTGAGATAAAATATCTTATATAGTGTAAGGTGAGGTTCCAACTTCAAACTTTCATGGGTGGATATTGTTCTATCAGCACCATTTGCTGAAGACACTGTCCTTTCCATATAGTGTGGTTGTGGCACTCTTGTCAAAAATCATTTGTGCAGAAGAACAGAAGAAAAACCAGTTGACCATATACATGAAGGATTATTTCTGGGCATTCTATCCTGTTCCATTGGTCTATGCATTTGTCTTTATGTCAGCACCACACTGTTTTAATTACTATGGCATTGTAATGTGTTTTTAAGGGAGGAGACCACCCCTCACATTGTCTTATGCCCAATTTCTTCCTCCAAAGAAAGAAGAAGTAAAAACTAAAAGGCAGAAATGGAATCCACAGACAGATAGCGCAGCACCACACCCTGAGCCTGGTAATTAAAAATCAATCCCTGACCTAACTGCTTGTGTTATCTACAGATTTCAGACATTGTATGGAAAATCATTGTGAAAATCCCTGTCCTGTTCTGTTCCGTTCTGATTACCGGTGCATGCAGCCCCCAGTCACGTACCCACTGCTTGCTCAATCAATCACGACCCTCTCATGCAGACCCCCTTAGAGTTGTAAGCCCTTAAAAGGGACAGGAATTGCTCACTCTGGGAGCTCGGTTTTTGAGGCAGTGAGTCTTGCTGACGCTCCTGGCCAAATAAAGCCCTTCCTTCTTTAACTTGGTGTCTGAGGGGTTTCGTCTGCAGCTCAGTCCTGCTACATTTTGAACAGACTGCAATTTTGATAGGGTCATTACTTCTGGTATGTAGCAGATGATTTAATAGAAACTCATCGGGGGTCCTGCTATCATTTACAGCAGCAGTCCCCAGCCTTTTTGGCAACAGGGACCAGTTTCATGGAAGACAGTCTTTCCACGGACCAGGAGAAGGGGTGATGGTTTTGGCATGAAACTATTCCACCTCAGATCATCAGGCATTAGATTCTCATAAGGAGCATAAGATTCTAGATCCCTTGTATGTGCAGTTCACAACAGGGTTCTGCTCCTATGAGACTCCTATGAGATCTGACAGGAGGTGGAGCTCAGGCAGTAATGTGAGCAATGGGGAGTGGCTGTAAATATAGACGAAGTTTCACTTGCTTGCCAGCTGCTCACCTTGTGCTGTGTGGCCTGGTTGCTAACAGGCCATAGACTGGTACCAGTTCACGGCCTGGGGATTGGGGACCCCTGATTTACAGGATATTGAACTAATATTTCTCCTCGTGTTTAGAAAAATAAGCTAATGTCTGGGTGCAGTTGCTGGTGCTTGTAATCCCAGCACTTTGGGAGGCTAAGGTGGGTGGATCACTTGAGGTCAGGAGTTTGAGACCAGTCTGGCCAACATGCTGAAATGCTGTCACTACTAAAAATACAAAATTTAGCCAGACTTGGTGGCTGATGCCTGTAATCCCAGCTACTCAGGAGGCTGAGGCAGGAGAATCACTTGAACCTGGGAGGTGGAGGTTGCAGTGAGCCAGGATCATGCCACTGCACTCCAGCCTGGGGGACAGAGAGAGAGACTTCGTCTCAAAAACAAACAAACAAACAAAAAAAACCCTAACTTTTTTTTTTTTTTTTTAAGATGGAGTCTCACTGTGTCACTCAGGCTGGAGTCCAATGGCACAATCTCAGCTCACTGCAACCTCTGCTTACCAGGTTCCTGCCTCAGCCTCCCAAGTAGCTGCAATTACAGGCACACACCACCATACCCAGCCAATTTTTGTATTTTTAGTAGAGACAGGGTTTCACCATGTTGGTCAGGCTGATCTCGAACTCCTGATCTCAGGTGATCCACCTACCTCAACCTCCCAAAGCGCTGGGATTACAGGCATGAGCCACCACGCATGGCCAAAAAAAAAAAAGCTAACTTAAAATATATTTTGAAATAATACTTGGTTGGGCAAATGTGGAGAAATAAGAACCCTCATACATTGATGGTGGGAATGTAAAATAGCGTAGTCGCTTTGGAAAACAGTTTGGCAGTTCCTCAAAAAGTTAAACACAGTTAGTATATGACTCAGTAATTCTAGGCCAAGGTATATATTCAAGAGAATTGAACTAGTGGGTCGACCAGAACCTGATGATACACAATTGTTCTTAGCAGCATTATTTATAACAGCTAAAAGGTAGAAGCAACCCAGATGTTCATGAACTGATGAATGGATAAACAAAATGTGATATATCTATACAATGGAATACTATTTAGCCAGAGAAAGAAATGAAGTACTGATACAGCTATAACATAGGTGAATTCTGAAAATATTATGTTAAGTAAAAGAAACCAGACTTAAAAGACAATACGTATTATGTGATTCCATTTATATGAAATGTCTGCAATAGACAAATCCATAAAGATAGAAAGTAGACTGGAGGGAGAGGGAAATGAGTAATAACTACTAATGGATATGGGATTTCTTTTGGGGATCATGCAAATGTTCTGGAATTAGATAGTGGTGATGGTTGCATAATCTTGCTAAAAACAACTGAACTGTATGCTTTATTTTATTTTATTTTTTGAGATAGGATCTCGCTTTGTCACCCAGGCTGGGGTGCAGTGGCACGATCACGGCTCATTGCAGCCTCAACCTCCCGAAGTCAAGTGATTAGCTTAGCTTCCCAAGTAACAGGACTACAGGCACAGTCCACCATGCCCAGCGAATTTTTGTATTTTTTGTAGAGGCAGAGTTTTACCATGTTGCCCAGGCTGATCTGGAACTCCTGGCCTCAGGCCATCTGCCTGCCTCAGCCTCCCAAAGTGCTGAGATTACAGGCTTGAGTCACCATGCTGGGCCTGAATTGTATACTTTAAAGGTGAATTTTATGATATATGAATTATGTCTTAATAAAAACAGTAATTTATGAGACTCTTGTCTTAAAAGCGTATCATAACAACGTATAGTGAAAACTTTGAAATACGTGCTTAGTATGGTGATGAGAGATGACTTTGGGACGTAATTATTTTTTGCAAAATTTTGATCCTCTTTATTTTGTTAAGATTATATTTATATATAATTATATATTATATAATGTTTATATAATGTATATATTATATATAATGCATGCATAATATAATAATGTGTCGACATAATGTATTATATATCTATAATATATAATGTATGTATTATAGATCATATATAATGTATAGTGTATATATAATGTGTGTGTTGTATGATATAATTGCATGCTTAATATATAATGTATATATGCATTACATATATGTAATTATATGTTATAGATTATTATATATAATGTATATAAACATACCTTGATAATTATAATTATAATATATAATGTAATTATAATCATATGTATATATGATGTATTATATAATACATATATTACATATAATGTATATATACATTATATATTGTATATTGTATATATTATATGTGATATATTATATATTTAAATATAATATGTTATATGTTATATAATATAATATATAATTGATATATATTAATTATGTTATATATTATATTTTATTATATATTATATATTATATATAATATGTTATATATTATTTATTATCTATAATTAATATAATAAATATAATATAAATATATTTAAATTATGTAATATATTACATATAAATTATAATTTATTTATATATAATATTTATATTTATATAAATTTATATAAATATTTATATATAAATAAATTATCTATAAATTTTAATTCATATATAAATATATATTATATATAATTTAAAATATATATTATATATGGTATATATTTAAATAATACATAATATGTAATGTGTATATATAATATATAATTAATAATTATTTTTATTTAATAATTATTAATGATAATTTAATTATATGATTAAATTATATAATTATAATTACACATTATATATTATAATTATCAAGGTATGTTTATCAGACTAATTGTTTAGCACATAGTATGTGCTTCTTTCTGTTGTATCTTCGATCCCCAGTTACTAAGAGGGCCCAGGATGGTGGCCTCTTTTACCTGGAGGAAAAGATGGCCTTAGTATCCAGAATAAATAATTTACACTTCCACTGCCAGTTAATAATCAGTCTTGGCATATCTTCATCTTAGTTTTTATTGCTGCATCTCAAAAGCAAAGCACTTCAAAAGCAAAGCACCTCATACATAGTGGGTACTTGATACACTAGGTAATGAGTTATAAATAGACTTTCCAGTTAGCAAAAAAATAAAATTGTTATGACTAATTTGAGAGCTAATGTGTTTATAGACAATGAAGAAATAGTAAATTACACTGACTTAGCTAATCATCTACTTTCTTAAATAAACACATATACACAGCACTTAGGGCATAAACATTAATAGCATATATAACTATATAAACAGTGAGTGGGTTGTCAACTTGTGACTGCAAAGTTCAGAACAGGCAGTTTTCAACCCAATGACAAAATCTTTTTTTAAAGAAGTGGATGCAATGTAGTAAGTAAATCAGTTTTCTGTAGTCTCAATGTAAAATGAAAACCTAATCATGCCAACTAATGCTTAATTTCCAATCAAAGTAAGGAGGTTCTGTTGTTTTCTGATTTTTTTTTTTTTTTTTTTTTTTTTTGAGGCAGAGTCTTGCTCTGTTGCCCAGGCTGGAGTGCAGTGGTTTGATCTCAGCTCACTGCAACCTCTGCCTCCTGGGTCAAAGTGATCCTCATGTCTCAGCTTCCAAGTAGCTGGGATTACCAGTGTGCGCACCACCATGCCCGGCTAAGTTTTGTATTTTTAATAGAGACAGGGTTTCTCCATGTTTTCCAGACTGATCTTGAACTCCTGACCAAAGGTGATCCACCTGCCTCGGCCTCCCAAAGTGTTGGCATTACAGGCATGAGCCCCTGGGCCCAGCTGTTTTCCAATTTAAAATAAAAACAGGCCGGGCGCGGTGGCTCAAGCCTGTAATCCCAGCACTTTGGGAGGCTGAGACGGGCGGATCACAAGGTCAGGAGATCGAGACCATCCTGGCTAACACAGTGAAACCCCGTCTCTACTAAAAAATACAAAAAACTAGCCGGGCGAGGTGGCGGGCGCCTGTAGTCCCAGCTACTCGGGAGGCTGAGGCAGGAGAATGGCGTGAACCCAGGAGGTGGAGCTTGCAGTGAGCCGAGATCCGGCCACTGCACTCCAGCCTGGGCGACAGAGCGAGACTCCGCCTCAAAAAAAAAAAAATAAAAAAATAAATAAAATAAAATAAAATAAAATAAAATAAAATAAAATAAAAACAGACTCTGTTTCTATTAAGTTTAATATTTATAAATACTACATGTAACAAGAAAAAAATAGAACTGAAAAGAAGGACCAAGGGACAATAAAAAGTAAAAGAAAAAATGTATTTTCTGCTATTTTATATATAATGCCACCAAAAACATAATATAAATTTTAATTATTCTTTTCATTACGTATAGAAACTATATTATTTATATTAATTTAATTATTTATATATGTATTAGATATTATTTTTATCACATACAGACATGGTGCAAAGACCCTTACAGTTATATAAAATATAGACCATTTCATTTTTTACATAATAACATACATTTTAAAACCATAGCAGCTGGAGATTGAGTTTCATCATGACACTGAGTGGAGCTCCACTGGCCCACTCTTCGGTGGAACTGGCAAAAATTATTTTTATTATTTATTTATTTGAGATAGGGTCTTCCTCTGTTGCCCAACCTGGAGTGCAGTGACACAATTGTGGCTCACTGCAGCCTCGACCTCATGGGTTCACGTGATCCTTCTGCCTCAGCCTCCTGAATAGCTGCGACCTCAGGAATGTGCTACTATGCTCCAAAAATTATTTCTAAATGACAACTACTTAAAGCTTCTGGAAATAGTCCTAAGGACAAACAACAAGTAAAGAAACATCTATTCAAGAAAATGTCTGGGCCAGGCATGGTGGCTCATGCCTATAATCCCAGGACTTTGGGAGGCTGAGAATCGCTTGAGCCCAGGAGTTCAACACCAGCCTGGGCAACACAAGGAGACCTTGTCTCTACAAAAAATAAAAAAATAAAAAGTTAGCCAGGCGTGGTGGTGTATGCCTGTAGTCCCAGCTGTTTGTGGGACTGAGTTGGGAAGATCACTTAAGGCCAGGAAGTTGAGGCTGCAGTGAGCTGTGATTGCACCACTGCACTCCAGGCTGGGCAGCAGAGTGAGACCCTGTCTTGCAAAGAAAAAGAAAAGAAAATGTCCGAAAATTGGGTGAGAAAGGTGAGAGTTTGTATTGAACTAGACAACTCCTTTCCCCCTCCACCCAACTCAGCAAGGCAGGGATTCTACTCTATTCTACTCTACTCTACAAGGCAGACTGCTGCATCCAAGAACACAGGACTCATTGCCCCGCAAGCTCCTACTGGGATAACTTTATTCCTGGGAAGAGCAGATTATCAACATTTCTCATTCAGCCTCCAACTACCCGTTGTGAGGCAAAGTCCTAGGTAAGCAGGGTTGAGAGGTAGGCGCTCCCTTCTTCTGCTCAGCTCCCACTCATGTAACAGAGGCTCTACTCTTGAGTGTAACATATTGCGAATATTGGGTTCCCTGATCCTCTTTGCTCTGGCTTGTAAAGCAGTGGTTCCATGACAGGAGAGGAAAACTTAGAGGACCCTTGCTACTTCCTCCTCCCTTCAACTAGCACCTAGACCCTAGAAGAGGGATGTCACTCAGTGAGAAGTTTGCTATGATCCCCACACCTGATTCCAGAGCCTGGGCTCAGGCAGCTCATAAGAATGATGACTACCAATCTTTTCAGAATGGAACTGTCTTCATTTGCAACAGAGCATGGAGAAGATCAAGGCTAGGGCATTCATGAGAACAGTGCAGGTTGTGGTGAAAGGCAATTGGAAAGAGATTTAAGATACAGGCTAAACTGTGGACTGCCTAGTTTTTAGATGAGAACAAGAAGAAAGCTGGGAGACGCCCTCTTGGGGTCAGAACAAATATCAAACATTGAAGGTATTCCTCAGAAACTATTTCTTCAAATGAGCCTTGATTGGATTAATTTATAGAACAGTTTATGCCCCAACCCATTGTTGAAATTGATGGAGCAATTAGACAGTAATTAGTGGAGTTAACATCCAGATATAGTCAGTGGAAGAGAGGCAGAGAGACCTGCCGAAGCAGCTGTCATCCTGCAGTGACTGTGGACATACCCAAAACTGCACTTCCCTGAGGAGCTGCTCCAGAGGCTCAATACTGGAGGGAAGGGCAGAGAGGACTGCACTGAAATAACCCAGCCAGTGATAAACAAATAATCCAGTAGGAATGACAGTACCCAGAGTTATAACATATATATGCATACACACACACACACGTAGATACATATATCTAACATATATATGTGTACAACACGTATATATGGCTACAGTAATATATATATAGCTACTATACATATAGTTACAATAATATCTAAAACATGTCATTTCTAATGAAAACTTTTGAAGAATGCAGAAACAACAACAACAACAGAAAGAATAGTATGACTCATGCCTTGAGGAAAAGCCGGCAACAGAAGTTGTCTATGAGAATGACTCAATGTCAGATTTATCAGAAGAAGACTTCAAATATAGTCATCAAACTAAAGGAAGCCATGATTAAAGAAGCAAAGGAAGGTATAATGACAGTGTTTCTTCAAATAAAGAATATTAATAAGGAGATAGAAATTATTTTAAAAGAACCAAATGAAATTCTGAAATTGAAAAATACAATAATTGAAAGGAAAAAAACCTCACAAGAGGGGCTCACCAAGACATTTGAGCTGATAGAAGAATGAATAAGTGAACTTGAAGATAGATTAATAGTGATTATGCAGCATGAAGAAAAACAGAGAAAAAAGAATTTTAAAAAATGAAGAAAGCCTTAGAGAAATATCAGATACTATTAAACACAGCAACATACATGTAATAGAAAGGAACAGAAGACATATTTGAAAAAATAAGGGAGAAAACTTCCAAAATTAATTGATAATTAATAAAATAAAATCAATTTTATTTCCCAAAATAAAAATCTTACACAACTAGGAAGCTCAATTAACTCCAAGTAGGATAAATAAAAAGAGATCCACAGATGCATCATATTAAATACGCTGAAAGTCTTAGACGAGGAGAAAATCTTGAAAGCAGCAAGAAAAAATGACTTGTTACTTCCAAGAAAAAAATCAGTAAGATTAACAGCTGAATGCTCAACAGAAACAATGAGGCCAGAAAGCAGTGAGACAATAATATATTCAAAGTACTCAAGAAAAAAAGTTAGCTGAGAATTCTGTATCTAGAAAAGCCATCTTTCAAAAATGAAGGTAAAGTACTTTCTCACATAAACAAAAACTGAGAAAAATTGTTGCTGGCAGACTTGCCTTATAAGAAATACTAAAGGAAGTTTTTCAGGCTGACATCAAATGATCCCGGATGATAATTCAAATTCACACCCAAAAATAAACAGTACCAGTAAAAGTAATTATATAATTTTAAAACACAGTATAAATGCATATTTCCCTTTCTTCTGTTAAATGATTTAAACAGCAATTGTGTAATATGTATATAATGTATTCTTGGGCCTATAACATACAGAAATGTAATATATATGAATTATATTTGCCATTAATAGCAAAAGGAGATATGTGTGAACAAAGCTGCACTGGGCTAAGGAAATGACTACAGATGGTAAAGTAATAATTATAATAATGTATTGTTGGTTTGTTACATTGAGATGTAACATATATGTGACAGTAGTATTACAAAAGTGGGGAAAATGAATAGAGCTATGTAACAGTAACATTTCTGCATATCACCAGAATAAAGCTTGTATAAATCTGAAACTGATTCTAATAAGATGTATATGGCAAACTCTAGTGGAATCACTAAACACAAAAACTATAGTGAAAAAATAATGAAAGAAATTTCAATGCTACATTAGAAAATATTTACTTAAGGTAAAAGAAAATAACAAGGAATAAAGGAAAAAAGACATGAGATTTCGGGAAAACAAAAAAAAGGAAGAAGCAAATATATCAATAATACCATTAAATGTGAATGGATTCAACATTCCAAAAAAGATAGAGGTGGTCAAACTGAATAAAACATGTGATCAAACTATATTCTGTCTACTAGAGACAGATTAAAAATATAAATGTATTAAAAGTAAAAAGATGGACAAATGTAGAAACAGCAACTACAAGAAAGCTGGAGTAGCTATACTGCTATAAGAAAAAATAGACTTTAAATCCAAAAAATGTCAGCTGGGCATGGTGGCTCATGGCTGTAATCCCAGTGCTTTGGGAGGCCAAGGCAGGAGGATTGTTTGATGTCAGGAGTTCCAGACCAGACTGGGCAACATAGTGAAATCGTGTCTCTCTCTAAAAAAAAAAAAAAAAAATTGGCCAGGTGTAGTGGTATGTGCCTGTAATCCCAGCTACTCGGGAGGCTGAGGTAGGAGAATCACTTGCACCTGGGAGGTGGAGGTTGCAGTGAGCTGAGATTGCGCCATTGCATTCCAGCCTGGGCAAAAAGAGCAAAACTCTGTCTCAAAAAGAAAAAAAAAAAAAACCTGACAAAAATAAAAGAAAAAATAGACAGTTCAACAACATTAGTTGGAAACTTCAATACCCACTTTCTTTTTTTTTTTTTTAAGAGACAGGGTCTTGCTGCATTGCCCAGGCTGGAGTGCAGTGGCATGATCATAGCTCATTACACTCACTTTCAATAATGGATAGAACAACTACACAGAATATCTATAAGTACATAGAGTTGGACAATACTGTATCCAACTATCCTAATAGATGTTTATAGAACACTCTGTCCAACAACAGAATATATGTCTTATCAAGTCCACGTGGTTCTTCAGGATATTCTAGGCCATAAAAGAAACCTGAATGCATTTAAATGGAGAGAAGTAATTTAAAGCATGTTCTGTGACCAAAATGGAATACAATTAGAAATCTATAGCAGGAAAATACTTGGTACGCTCATAAATATGTGAAAATTAAACAGCAAACTCCTAAATAACCTATGGATCCAAGAGGAAATGAAAAGGAAAGTCAGAAAATACTTTGAGAAAATGAAAAGGAAAAATGAACACACCCAAACTTTTGGGATGTTGGTAAAGCAGTGCTTAGAGGAAAAGTTATAGTATTAAATACCTATACTAAAACAGATCTCAGGTCAGGCACAGTGGCTCACACTTGTAATCCCAGCACTCTGGGAAGCCAAGGCAAGAGGATCACTTGAGGCCAAGAATTCAAGACCAACCTGGGCAACATAGCAAGACCCTGTCTCTATAGAAAAAAGTCACTGGGGCCAGGCGCTGTGGCTCACGACTATAATCCCAGCAATTTGGGATGCCAAGGTAGGCAGATCTGTTGAGGCTGGGATCTCAAGACCAATCTGGCCAACATGGCACAACCTTGTCTCTACTAAAAATACAAAAATTAGCTGCTCATGGTGGCACAAACCTGTAATTCCAGCTACTTGGGAGGCTGAGGCACAAGAATCACTTGAACCTGGGATGTGGAAGTTGCAGTGAGCCAAGATTGTAGCACTGCACTCCAGCCTGGGCAATAGAGTGAGACTCTGTCTCAAAAAACAAAAACAAAAACAAGTCCCTGGATGTGGTGGCACACACCTGTAGTCAGCTACTTGGGAGGCTGAGGTGGAAGTATCACTCGAGCCAGGGATTTTGAGGCTGCAGTGAGCTATGATCGAACCACTGTAACCCAGCCTGGAAGACAGAGGAAAACCTTATCTCTTAAAAAAAAACAAAACAAAATCTCAAATCTTCTACCCTAAGACACATGAAAAAGAACAGCAAAGACTAGGTGTGGTGGCTCACACAATTCTAGCACTTTGGGAGGTCAATGTGGACAGATCTCTTGAGCTCCAGTTTGAGACCAGCCTGGGCAGCATGGCAAAACCCCATCTATATAAAAAATACAAAAATAAGCCAAGTGTGGTGGCATATGCCTGTAGTCCCAGGTACTTAGGAGGCTGAGGTGGGAGGTTGCAGTTAGCTGAGATCGTGCCACTGCACTCTAGCCTGGGTAACAAAGCCAGACCCTGTCTCAAAAAAAAAAAAAAAAGAACGGGAAATTAAATCAATAACAAGCAAAGAGAAGGAAGTAATAGATTGGAAATAAATGAAACATAACAGAATAGAAAAGCAATGGAGAAAATCAGTGAATCCAAAAGCTAGTTCCTTGGAATACCCAGTCTGAGATATTTTGTTATGGCAGCCCTAGCAAACAATGCAGATGAAATGGACAAATTTTTAGAAAGTCACAAATTATGGAAACTGACTTAAGAAGAATAGACTGAATATACATAAATATTCAATAAATCTGAATGGACCTACAACAAGCAAATATATTGAATTAGTAATCAAAAGACTACTTACAAAGACAAGTCCAGGCCCAGAGGGCTTCACTGCTGAATTATACCAGACATTTAAAGGAAAATTAATACCAGTTCCTCACAAATTTCTTCCAAAAGATGGAAGACAAAGGAATACTTCCAAACTCTTTTTTTATGAAGGCAGTTTACTCTGATAGCAAAAATAGACGAAGATGTCACAAGAAAAAAAATATATAGACTAATATCTCTTAGGAATATGAATGCAAAAATTCTAAAAACATAATAGCAAACTGAATCCAACAACATGAAAAAAATTATATGTTATGATATCCCAGAAAATGCAAGGTTGATTTAACATTAAAAAAACAATTAATAGGCCAGGTGTGGTGGCTCATGCCTATAATCCCAACACTTTGGGAGGGCAAGACGAGAGGATCACTTGAGCCCAGGAGTTGGAGGCTGCAGTGAGCTATGACTGCACCACTGCACTCCAGCCTGGGTGACAGAGCAAGACCCTGTCTCTAAACAAAAACAAAAGCAAAAGCCAATTAATATATCAATAAGATGAAAAACAAAAATCACACTATTATCCCAATAGATGCAGAAAAAGCATTTGACAAAATCCAATACTTTTGTAATAAAAAAACACTCAACAAATTAGAAATAGAAAGGGGACAGGTAGTACAGTAGCTCATGCCTGTAATCCCAACACTTTGGGAGACCGAGGTGGGAGGATCACTTGATCTCAGGAGTTTGAAGCCAGACTGGGCAACACAGGGAGATCCCTGTCTCTACAAGTATTAGGCTGGTACAAAAGTAATTGAGGTTTTTGCATTTGACAAAATGCGAAAAGCCAGTTAATATATCTAATAAAAATCTAACAAAAAAAAAATTCTCTGGGTGTAGTGACATACACTTGTGGTTCCACCTACTCATGGGGCTGAGGTGGGAGAACTGCTTGAGCCAGGGAGGTTGAGGTTACGGTCAGCTGTGATCAAACACCTGCACTCCGCCTGGGTGACAAAGTGAGACACTGTCTCAGGAAAAAAAAAGAAAAAAGAAAAAGAAGGGAACTTCCTCAACCTGATAAAGGGCATCTTCAAAAAGCCCAAAACATAATGTCATACCTAATGGTGAAAGACTGGATGCTTTCCACCTAAGATCAGAAACAAGGCAAGGGTATCGGCCTTCACCACTTCACCTCTGTCCTGGATGTTCTAGCTAGGGTGATTAGACAAGAAGATAAAGTAAAAGGCACACAGATTGGAAAGGAAGAAGTAAACCTATTTGTATTTCCAATGACATAATCCTAAGAAATCTTGGCCAGGAGCAGTGGCTCATGCCTGTAATCCCAGCACTTTGGGAGGCTGAGGCAGGTGGATCACTTGAGGTCAGGAGTTTGAGACCAGCCTGGCCAACATGATGAAGCCCCCTCTCTACTAAAAATACAAAAATTAGCTGGGCATGATGGTGCGCACTTGTAGTCCCAGCTGCTCGGAAGGCTGAGGCAGGAGAATTGCTTGAACCCAGGGGGCGGATGTTGCAGTGAGCCAAGATCACACCACTGTACTTCAGCCTGGGCAACAGAGCAAGACTCTATCTCAAACAGAACAAAACAAACCCTTAAAAAACTATGACAGCTAAGAAGAAATTTCAGGGAGATTGCAGGGTAAAAGATCACATGGTTTATTTCTCTTGAATGAGCTTTGATAATTTCTGTTCAAGGGATTTATCAATTTCATTCAAATTGTCAAATTTACTGGCATAAAATTTATACTTTCTAATGTGGTTTAAATAGTATAAATGTCCCCATATGCGCTGCTCTAGCTACATTTGACACAATTTGATGTTATCTTTTCATTTAAATACAGTTGAAATGTTTTCTACTTTCTTTTATTATTTTCTTCTTTGATCAGAGGTTAATTTGTTTAATTACTAGTATTTGGGGGATTTTCCAGCTATTTGTCTCTTTTTGGTTTTTGAAACAATCTCACTCTGTGGTCCAGGCGGCAGTGCAGTGACATGATCTCAGCTCACTGCAACCTCCACCTCCCGAGTTCAAGCGATTTTCATGCCTCAGCCCCCCAAGTAGCTGGGATTACAGGCGTGTGCTACCATGTTCGGCTAGTTTTTGTATTTTTAGTAGAGATGGGGTTTCTCTATGTTGGCCAGGCTGGTCTCAAACTTCTGATCTCAAGTGATCCGCCCACCTCGGCCTCCCAAAGTGCTCTGATTACAGAAGTGAGCCACCACACCCAGGCGTATTTTTCTGGTATTGTATAATATAATTTAATTTTACTGTGGTCAGAGACTGAACATACCCTTGTATGATTTGAATCCACTAAAATTTATTAAATTTTGTTTTATGACCCAGAATATGATCCATATTGGTAAAACATTTTGTGTGTACTTGAAAAGAATGTCTTCTGCTGTTGTTGGGCATAGCGTATTATAAATATCAATTAGGTCAAGGTAGTTGATAGTGTTATTCAAGTCATCTATATCCTTAATGATATTCTGCTTACTTGTTCTGTCAGTTATTGAGAGGGATATTGAAATACCCATCTAGAGTTGTAGGTTTGTTATTTTCCTCTTTCTATTTATTTATTTATTTATTTTGAGACGGAGTTTCGCTCTTATCGCCCAGGCTGGACAATGACGTGATCTCGTCTCACTGCAACCTCTGCCTCCCGGGTTCAAGTGATTCTCCTGCCTCAACCTCCCAAGTAGCTGGGATTACAGGTGTGCGCCACCATGCCTGGCTAATTTTTGTACTTTTAGTAGAGATGGGATTTCGCCATGTTAGTCTGGCTGGTCTCAAACTCCTGACCTCAGGTGATCCGCCCGCCTCAGCCTCCTAAAATGCTGGGATTACAGGCATGAGCCACTGTGCTTGGCCGTTTTCTCCTTTCATTTATATCAGTTTTTGCTTCATGAATTTTGGAGCTCTGTTACTAAGTTTTCTTGATGCACTGGCCCCATTATCATTATGAAATGACTCTCTTTAATCCTGGTAGTAGTCTTTTGCTTTGTAGTCTACTTTTATAGTAATATAGGCCATCCAATTTTCCTGTGGTTAGCATTTACATGGTATATTAGTTTCCTAGGGCTAATATAACACATTATCACAAACGTGGTGGCTTAAACAACAGAAATTTCTTCTCTTACAGTTCTGGAGGCTAGAGGTCTAAAATCAAGGTGTCCGCAGTGTCACACTCCCTCCAAAGGCTCTAGGGGAGTATCTTTCCTTGCCTCTCCCAGTTTCTGGTGGCTCCTGGTGTTTCTTGGCTTGTGGCTGCACAACTCTGGTCTCTGCCTGTGTCTTCACGTCACCTTCTCCTCTGCATTTCTTCTTCTTGTCTCTGTTTTATGCGGACACTTGTCATTAGAGTTAGGATCCACTTACTAGGATAATTGAGGATGATCTCATTTCAGGATTCTTAATTTAATTATATCTGCAAAAAAACCTATTTCCAACTAAGGTCACGTTTATAAATTCTGGGGAGTAGGATGTGGACATATGTTTGTGGGGGCCACCCTTCAACCCACTATGTATAGTATGTATTTTTTTCATCTCTTTACTTTGAAGTATTTATATCTTCTTAGTAAAGTAGGTTTCTTGTAGGCTACATGAAATTTTTTAAAAATCTAATTTGACAAAGGCCAGGCACGGGGCTTATGTCTGTAATTCCAGAACTTTGGGAGGCCAAGGCGGGTGGATCACCCGAGACCAGCCTGGCCAACATGGTGAAACCCCATCTCTACTAAAAATACAAAAGTTAGCCAGGTGTGGTGGCAGGTGCCTGTAATCCCAGCTACTCAGGAGGCTGAGGCAGGAGAAATGCTTGAACTTGGGAGGCAGAGTTTGCTGTGAGCCACAGCACTCCAGCCTGGGCGACAGAGTGAGACTCTGTCTCAAAAAAAAAAAAAAAAAAAAAAAAAAAAAGTCTAATTTGACAATCTCTGCCTTTAGTTTTTTGTATTTAAAAGTAAACATTGTGTATATTTAAGGTATACAATATGATGTTTTGATATATGTATACATTGTGGCTAAATCAAGCTGTTGAACATATGCATTGTCTCAAATACGTGCCATTTTTCCTGATGAGAACACTTAAAATCTACTCTTAGCAATTTTCTTTCTTTCTCTTTCTTTTTTTTTGAGACATGGTCTCACTCTGGCTATCCAGGCTGGAATGCTGGAGTACTGGAGTGCAGTGGCACAACCGTGGCTCACTGTAGCCTCAACTTCCTGGGCTCAGGTGATTCTCCCACCTCAGCCTCCCAAGTAGCTGGGACTATAGGCACACACCACCATGCCTGGCTAATTTTTTGCATTTTGGTAGAGACAGGGTTTCATCATGCTGCCCAGGCTGGTCTTGAACCCCTGGACTCAAGCAATCTGCCCACCTCAGCCTCTCAAAGTGCTGGGATTACAGGCTTAAGCCACTGTACCCGGCCTATTTTTAAGTATTTATTGTTAATAACTATAGTTACCATGATTACAATAGATCTCTTGAAGTTATTCCTCCTGTTTTACTGAAATTTTATGTCCTCTGACCAAAATCTCCCCAATCCCTTCACTCCCTACCTCTAGCAACCACCATTTTACTCTCTGCATCCAAGAGTTTAGCTTTTTCCAATTCCACTTATTAGTGAGATCGTGGAGTAATTGTTTTTCTGTGCCTGGCTTATTTCACTTAACATAATGTCCTCCAGGTTTGTCTGTGTTGTCAAAAATGACAAGACTTCCTTTTTTAAGGGTAAATAACATTCCACCATGTGCATATGCCACATTTTCCTTATCCATTCCTTTGTTGATGGACACCTAGGTTGATTCCATATCTTCACTATTGTGAATAATGCTGCAATGAACATAGGAATGCAGATAACTCCTCAACATACTGATTTCATTTCCTTTGGATATATACCCAACAGTGGGATTGCTGGGTCATATGATAGTTGTATTTTTCCTTTTTTTTTTCTTTTGAGACTAAGTCTCGCTCTGTCACCCAGGCTGGAGTGCAGTGGTATGATCTCAGTTCACTGCAACCTCTGCCATCCAGGTTCAAGCAATTCTCATGCCTCAGCCTCCTGAGAAGCTGGGAATACAGGTGCACACCGCCACACCTGGCTAATTTTTGTATTTTTAGTAGAGATGGGGTTTCACCATGTAGGCCAGGCTAGTCTTGAACTCCTGACCTCAAGTGATCCACCCGCCTTGGCCTCCCAAAGTGCTGGGATTACAGGTGTGTGCTACTGCGCCCGGCCTGCATTTTTCATTTTTTGAAAAACCTCCATATTGTTTTCCACAATTGCTGTACTAATTTATATTCTTACCAACAGTGTATGAGGGTTCCCCCCCCCTTTTTTTTTTTTTTTTTTTTAAAGACAGAGTTTGGCTTTTTTTGCCCAGGCTGGAGTGCAATAGCATGATCTCGGCTTACTGCCACCTCCGCCTCCTGTATTTTTAGTAGAAACAGGGTTTCACCATGTTGGCCAGGCTGGTCTTGAACTCCTGACCTCGGGTGATCCACCCATCTCAGCTTCTCAAAGTGCTGGGATTACAGGCATGAGCCACCACACCTGACCAATGCTGATCATTTTTCTGTATACCTGCTGGTCATTTGTATGTCTTCAGAGAAATGTTTACTTAGGTCCTTTGTCCTTTTAAGAATTGAGTTGTTTTCTTACTAGTGATTTGTTTCCCTTCTCTCAAGATTACTGTCCTGTGCTGCACATTGTTCAGTGTTTGAAAACAATTTTCACTTCTTTTGTCCTCACTTTTAAATGAAGCAGAAAGATATATCTGGCCCTGTTAGTCCATGATGGTTCAAAGTAGAGGTTTCCATTAGCGTTTTGGCCTTTATCCTAACAACAATAGGCAGCACTGATGGATTTCCAACGGGACTCACATGATCAGAGTTGTTTGAAAGTCAGACTGCTTTGTGGAGAATGGACTGAAGGAAAGCAGTTGGGAAGGGGTTCAGAGATTACTATAGTTCAGAGATTACTATAGTAGTCCTGGTATGAGATGATGGTGGTTTGGACCAAAAAGAAGACAGAGGAGAGAGATAGAAAAAGGTAAGATTTATTTAGGAATTGACAGAATACAATTCCCTTTGTGAAGTTCAAAGAATATTGCTCAGTGGCAAAGGTCTCTACTACTGGTCTTTATTGTCTGTGCTAAAAGTTATCTGTGAACATCTGAAAATCCTACAGCAGAAGAGAAAAGTGTAAATAAATGATGTTCTTGCTTCTGGATAGACTACAGAGAATTTTTTTTTTTTTTTTTTTTTTTTGAGATGGAGTCTAGCTCTGTCGCCCAGGCTGGAGTGCAGTGGCGCGATCTCAGCTCACTGCAAGCTCCGCCTCCTGGGTTTACGCCATTCTCCTGCCTCAGCCTCCCGAGTAGCTGGGACTACAGGCGCCCGCCATCTCGCCCGGCTAGTTTTTTGTATTTTTTAGTAGAGACGGGGTTTCACCGTGTAGACCAGGATGGTCTCGATCTCCTGACCTCGTGATCCACCCGTCTCGGCCTCCCAAAGTGCTGGGATTACAGGCTTGAGCCACCGCGCCCGGCCGGACTAGAGAGAATTTTAAGCCAATCAGTGATGACTGTCTGCAAGGCTTTCACCTTTTCTGTGCTGTAGCTGACACCTCAGTCAGTGGTTGTTATGGACTGCATGTTTGTGTACTCCTGCTATTCTTATATTGAAGCCCTAACCCCCAATGTGATAGTATTTATTTATTTATTTATTTATTTATTTAGAGACCGAGTCTTGTTGTGTCGCCCAGGCTGGTGTGCGGTGGTGCCATCTCGGCTGACTACAACCTCTGCCTCTTGGGTTCAAGCGATTCTCTTGCCTCAGCCTCTCAAGTAGCTGGGACTACAGGTGCCTGCCACCATGCCCAGCTAATTTTTGTATTTTTAGTAGAGATGGGGTTTCACTATGTTGGTCAGGTTGGTCTCCAACTTTTGACCTCAAGTGATCCTCCTGCCTCAGCCTCCCAAAGTGCTGGGATTACAGGTGTGAGCAACCCTGTGCAGCCCCAATGTGATAGTATTTAGAGATACTTTTGAGAGGTAATTAGAGTTCGTTGAGGTCATGAGGATGGGGATCTAATTATGGGAATAATCTTATAAGAAGGTACACCAGAGGGCTTGCCATCTCTCTGCCATGTGAGGGCTGTTTGCCAGCAACTGACTCTGCCAGCCTTGATTTGGGATTTTTAGGCTCCAGAATCATGAGAAAATAAATTTCTGTTGTTTAAGCCACCCAGTCTATGGCATTTTGTTAGGGCAGCCTGAGGAGACAAAAACAGTGAGGCTCTCAGCTATAGCAGTCACAGCGATGGCTTTTTTTTCTTTTTTTTTTTTTTGAGACAGGGTCTTGCTCATTCAGGCTGGAGTGCAATGGCATGATCATAGCTCACTGCAGCCCTAATGTCTCGGACTCAAGTGATCCTCTTGCCTTAGCCTCCCAAGTAGCACCATCACACCCAGCTTTTAAAATTTTTAGTAGAGACAAGGTCTTGCTCTGTTACCAGACTGGTCTTGAACTCCTGGGCTCAAGCAATCTGTCCACCTTGGCCTCCCAAAGTGCCGGGATTACAGGTATGAGCCACCATGCTGGTGGACTTGTATTTCTCATTTGGATGGCAGAATATTTGTTCATGAACAGTACGGGCACAGTTAAAGCAAGTTTTTGTTTTGTAGTGCCTTTAAAAGGTGCTTTAATGTGTAATCTTTTTGATAGTGGATTGTTTGCAAACTCCTGTGATGATGTTAATGCATTCACGTTAGTGTCAACTATGAAAAACCCTAACTTCCTGACTTCTACTTAAGTCAAATATTATCTTATAATAAACTCAATGGAGGACTGACATTATAAAGATCTTCTACTGAGTGACCCGTAAACGGTTCTTAAGTCATTGATAAAGTCTAAGTAAACAAGGTTAATTTTAAAACTTCATTCGAAAGCCAGGTTCTTTCTGTTAGCCTGTTGCTGGTGTTTTGAATTCTGTTGCTTCACTGCTCCAAGATACCTGCTCTCTGATGATAGCCCATTCACTTCCATGGATTAAATAGAAATTCAAAATACGAATTAGGAGAATGGACTCTGGTATGTTGTGAAGTAAGCAGAGTGAGGAGAATTAAAGAGTGATATGAAAATAATTGGTACTGTAAGAGAGGTGCTTTCTCTTAAAGACAGAAAGGGAGGCTGGCCATGGTGGCTGATACCTGTAATCCCAGCACTTTGGGAGGCCAAGGCGGGCAGATCACGAGGTCAAGAGATCGAGACCATCCTGGCCAACGTGGTGAAACCCTGTCTCTACTAAAAATACAAAAATTAGCCAGGGGTGGTGGCAGGCGCCTGTAATCCTAGCTACTCTGGAGGCTGACATAGGAGAATCGCTTGAACCCAGGAGGCGGAGATTGTAGTGAGCCGAGATTGTGCCACTGCACTCCAGCCTGGCGACAGAGCGAGACTCCCTCTGGAAAAAAAAAAAAAAAGAAGAAAGGGAAAGCAGGAAATGTACCACTGACAACAGAGTATTTTGACCTATTTTAAGAGGCCAGTTTGAACACTTTAAACTGATTCTAAGTAAACTCTCATTTATATATTCACCCATCTGTTACGCATACCTATTAAGTACCTATGGAGTGAAATACTTTGTGCTGTTGGAGATATAAAAATGAAGACTATGTGCGTACAGACCCTAAGCATTTCAAAATTGACTGGCGACACTATGTTTCTAATTAATTTTACAGTAGTGTCACAAGATGAACTAGATGGCTAAGGTGTGTGTGTATGTATAAAATAGCTTTTAATGGTTTTGAAATAAATCTTGTAAGATAGTGAAAAATGTAGTAAGACCTTTCCATTCATACTATTCTGCTGCTCTGATCTTCTGGTGCTGCTAACTGAGCCTCTTTGCATTTCTCTCAACATTCTGGTCTATCTAGAATCAAAGAATATTAATAGCTTTAAAAGACTGTTTCTTACTTCACTTTCAGGATGAGAAAACGGATTCAGATTAGGTTTCGCATGGCATGCCTGAGGATCAATCCAGTTTAGTGGCAAAACTGGAGCAGAAACCATTCTCCTGAAAACAAACTAAGCATTATGCCTTCTTCGTCAGCCAGCTCTGTTAAGTCTTCCTAACCGCTGAGGTTCAGCTAATCATTATTTTTTCCACGAAGTCTTCCCTTACCCTCCTCAAGTAGATGAACTCCCCCTACCAGAGTGTTTAGTTCATGAGTGCATCTCACAGAAACTTTATTTCTTTAAGACAGTGTTGCCCAGCTTGAGTGCAGTGGTGAATCATAGCTCACTGCAACCTTGAACGTGGGCTCAAGAAATCCTCCTGCCCCAGCTTCCTGAGTGTGACACCACCTCAGGCTAAAAAAAAATTTTTTTGACAGTACTTTCTTCCCCAGTTATTCTATTGGAGAATCTCAAGCCCCAGATAGAGGAATGTATGTCCCGGTCCCTGAGCTCTTTCTGCATATGAGGGTAAAATGTAAAAAATGATAGCTACTGCATTTCAGTCTTTCATAAAACATCAGCAATTTTTGTTGGTGTAGTCATTTTCTTCTGAAGTTGCAATTCTCCTAAAGTTGTGTCTTTATTACAAAATCCAATGAACACTTTCCTGTTTTTAACCTTTTTAATATTCCGTGTGACTTTTTTCATATGTCCAATTATTTGCCAAATGTTTAATGAGAATATACTATGTTCCAGACAGTGCATGAGATGATGGGGATGCAGTGGTGAGCAAAACTCGTAAATCCTATTATCAGAGGATAGGAGCCAGCAGCAAAGAAAGTCCAGCAAACACACAACCACAACAAAGCATCAAACATGCTCTTGCTGGAGGAACCAAGGGCACTTAATCTGGTCCATTGGATTAAACCCTAATCTGGGCCGGGAACAGTGGTTCACAAGTATAATCCCAGCACTTTGGGAGGCCAAGGCAGGAAGATCTCTTAAAGCCAGGAGTTGGAGACCAGCCTGGGCAACAAAGAGAGACTCCGTCTCTAAAAGAAAATTTTAAATTAGCTGGGTGCAGTGGTGTGTGCTTGTAATCCCAGCTACTCAGGAAGCTAAGGCAGGATTGCTTGAGCCCAGGAGTTCAAAGCTGCAGTGAGCTGTGATGGTGCCACTACCCTCCAGCCTGGGTGACAGAGCTGAGACCCTATCTCAAAACAAGGGAACAAACAAACAAAAAAACCTAATCTGGTTCAGTAGAAGTGAAGTTAAAGTAAAATCTGAAGACTGAGATGTGAAGAAGACTAATTCAACAGGAGGAATAGGAAGGACTGGAGGCAAGGAAAAAACCGTATACTTTAGGGAATTTAGATGCCCTCAGGCCTGGGCCACCATGGAGGGGAAGGCAGGTGGGTGAAAGATATTCCTGGATGTGGTTTAGAAAAGCATTTCTACTATGCCCTTTATTTTTTAATCTATGTCTTAAATTATTTTTGTCGTTGCCTTATTCTAAATACTTTAAGGAGTAAAATTAAAGAAAATCTATACTTTAGGTGAAAATAGTAAACTTTACCCACAGGTAAATTATATGCAAGACACATTATTTTTGTAAAGCAATATCTTGACTCCTGATTCACGTCATAAAATAGATAAGGTTTAACAATAGACCAATTGGTAATTGTATCTTCCTTTAATTTGAAACCAGTCAGCTCTAAATTATTCATCCTACCTAAAGAAGAGATATATACATAACCTAAAATGATCAATAACCCAGGTCATTTTTGACTTCACTTCAGAATGCGCTTTTTAATTTACACATTGGTATGCCAAATTTAGGAATTCACTTAAAGCTACACCACAGAAAAGGAACAACCCAGAGTAGCAAATGTTGTAACCCATCCCATATTGAACTGAAAGCATGTTTAAGGGCAGTATCAAGACTTAGTAGGGCCAGGTGCAGTGGCTCATGCCTGTAATCCCAGCGCTTTGGAGGCCCAGATACGTGGATCACTGGAGTCCAGGAGTTTCAGACCAGCCTAGGCAACATGGTGAAACCGCATCTCTACAAAAACTACAAAAATTAGCACCGTGTGGTGGTGCATGCCTGTAGTCCCAGCTACTTGAGCCTGAGGTGGGAGGATCCCTTGAGCCCAGGAGGTGGAAGCTGCAGTGAGCAGTGATCGCACCACTGAACTCCAGCCTGGGCAAGAGAGGGAGACCCCACACCACCTTAAAAAAAAAGGCTCAGTGGAGAGTAGTTTATATCTCTTTCTTTACACTTTTCCATATTGTTTTGAGTTTTTAAAAAACAAGCCATGAGTAGCTTTACTATTTTTCGAGTAAAAAAAATTTCTATTTGGAAAACCAAAGAGTAGAAGTAACCTCTTTCACTTCTTCCTAGAGAAGGTTCAGGTTGAGTTTATAGAGTGTGTCTGAGACAAAGTATGGTAAAACAAAACCAGACAGCAGGCCGGGCGCAATGACTCACACCTGTAATCCCAGCACTTTGGGAGGTTGAGGCGGGGGGATCACTTGAAGCCAGAAGTTTGAGACCAGCCTGGGCAGCATGGTGAAACCCTGTCTCTACCAAAAATACAAAAATTAGCCAGGCGTGGTTGCTCGTACCTATAATCCCAGCTACTTGGGAGGCTGAGGCTGCAGTGAGCTGAGATCGTGCCACTGCACTCCAGCCTGGGCAACAGAGCAAGGCTCTGTCACAAAAACAAAACAAAACAAAACAAAACAAAAAAACAGACAGTAACAAAACATTAACCAAGCAGTGTAGTATATGTGCTGTCATTCAGGTTTATATAGATCACTCAAATAATGACTATTTTCTAAAATATTTTGTGGAAAATACTAAAATGAACAGCAATTTCAACAACCAATGGAGAATAAAACAGATGTTATAGAAGTAAAAAAAATTTTTTTCACAGACTTTACTGAGATGATAAATATTTGATACAGATCACCTATTACATTAAATATTCATTTTCTAACTGTATAAAGGCATGAAGATTCACTGCATTTACAATCCAAACTACAAGAGAGCAAGCACATTGACAGTATCTTCACTTGAAATACTTAATATGCTAAAAATATTATATGAAGATTAAGGCAGAATCTAATTCAGAAAATCAACTCACTAGTCCAGTCAGGACACGTTTTTATTTTTTTTAACTTACTCAATAGAGATGACAGAAATAGCTTGATATTATCAATTACTTCTAGTTATGGACTATTTTCAGATAAAACTAGAAAGATATAAGTTAACGGATTTATACGTCAATGAATTGATACCTTTTTTTTTTTTTTTGATGGAATCTTGCTCTGTCACCAGGCAGGAGTGTACTGGCGCGATTTTGGCTCACTGCAACCTCCGACTCCCTGGTTCAAATGATTCTCCTGCCTCAGCCTCCTGCGTAGCTGGGATTACAGGCCAGCGCCACCATGCCCAGCTAATTTTTGTATTTTTAGTAAAGATGGGGTTTCACCATGTTGGCCAGGACAGTCTCGATCTCCTTGGCCTCCCCAAGTGCTGGGATTACAGGTGTGAGCCACTGTGCCTGGCAGATTTGTAACTCTTTATAGGTGGAAAAGGACTAAAAGAATTACATCTTAAAACAGAAACTCTTAAATATGGTCTGCTATTGTTAGCTAAGGATGCAAAGTTCATCAAATACTAACTTAAAATAATCTGAGAAAATAATGGGTGGGCCCTATACCATTTGTAACTAATAACTGTTTAGTTTGTGTGAGGAATCTGTAACATGATGATGATTTTGGCTATATGATACCTGTTTTCAATTCTTAAAAAAACAAACAACATAAACACCCTCAAACATTTTGATTTTCTTGTTTAAAAAAATTGTTTTCATTTTAATGATCTGAGTTAGTAACAAACAAATGTACAAAATTGTCTTTCACATTTCCATACATTCTGTTATGGACCAAATGAAAATGCTGGACTACAAATGCAGGTTTCTTTATATCATTAACTTCAATTATTGTCACTTATAAATAAAGGTGATTTGCTAACACATGCATTTGTGAACACAGATGCCAAAAATTATACATGTAAGTTAATGCACAACCAAGAGTATACACTGTTCATTTGTGCAGTTATGCGTCAAATGCAACTGACACAGAAGCAGTTATCCTGGGATATTTTACTCTATATGAAAAGCATCTTGGAGAAATAGATTGAAATACAGTTTAAAACAAAAATTGTATTCTACAAATACAATAAAATTTGCAACTTGCACATCTGAAGCAACATTTGAGAGAGCTGCTTCAATAACCCTGCTGTTATATTGGTTTTACAGGTATATCTCCAAAGTCATGGGTTGGGATATAGCTGCTTTAAAGAAAATAAATATGTATATTAAAAGGAAAATTACACTTTAAAAATGTGAAGAAAGCTTTGAAAATAATCTTAATGCATGAGTCCATCTACATATTTTCAAGTTTTAGAAACAAAGAAATTTAGAATTTTCAAAGTAATCTGAAAACTTTCTAAACCATTTTAAAATAAGATTTTTTCCCCATCTTTCCAATGTTTCCTATTTGATAGTGTAATACAGAAATGGGCAGTTTCTAGTGTCAACTCACTGTGCTAATTCATAAATCATTACACATTTATGACTGAGAGGTCAAGTAAGTGGAAACTGGGTTATAATGAAAATGACAAGGCGGCCCTTCAGCAGGCACTCATCTGAACTAGTAATAAACACCAGCACAAACTGATTTTTTATATTAAATTTTTTTTAGATCTCTAAAGGTAGGAAAATCCAGTCTTTCTTAAAAATACTTTCCTGGGTTGTGGCAACATGTGCTTTACCTCTTTAACTCTACCTAAAACCTAAAGTTATTTCTATATTATAAATTTCAAACTCCCTGGCAAGGAATGTAAATGCTAACCAGCTAGGTATTTATAGTCATGCGCCGTGTAACAACTTTTCAAAGACAGACCGCATATCTGACAGTGGTCCCGTAAGATTGTAATACCATACTCTTACTGTATCTTTTCTATGTCTAGATACACAAATACCATTGTGTTACAACTGCCTACAGTATTCAGTACAGCAACATGCTGTACAGGTTTACCATATAGCCTGGGTATGTTGTGGGCTATGCTACCTAGGTTTGTGTAAGTACACTATGTTGTTCGCACAACGGAATTGCCTAACAATGCATTTCTCAGAATGTATCCCTGCTGTTAAGCAACACATGACTGTATTTAACTTCATAAAAAGCAGTAACTCATGGATGGTTGTCATAATAACATTTCCACTTTTCTCTAAGGCCTGAGGTTGATGTCTTTGCCTATGCTCTATGGATCAAATGAGAGAAGATGATGCATCTAAACAATAGGGTCTCTTTGAGGCAGTATCATAGACTTGGCCTCCCGTATTATGAAAACCTTTGTTGTACTAAAATGAATACAACTGCAAGCAGTTTGAGGGCAACTGCAGTGCCAAAGGAAATGAGTTATTTTCTATGGGAAACATAAAATTCATCTTAAGGAAACATCTTTGTTTGCCACGACGCATATCATGAAGAAAATGTGGCTAGTGAATTCACACATCGACTCCAAGAGCCACCTAAATTAAGGTGGCTTTTAAAAATGTTTAAATTATCAATGATTTAGGAACATAAGCTGGAAGAGTAATATAAAGATGTATATTTATAATGCTACATTAGGAGATGTAGTTCCCTACTCTGCACTTTGGAAATGAAAGACATCAATTCTGTCCAGAGTCAATAATATCAGAAAGAAATATGGCTGCTTCCTACTCTTCTCCACTTGGAAAATTCATTTTATGATGCTCTCACCATTGATACTCTGTGACTCTCATATGAGTTAGGCAAAATGAATCTAATAGGTTACTTTTGTTTTCAAAATAAACCACCCAAACAGGTTTTTTAAAACTTTCAAAAATGGAACATTTAACCCTTGAGAGAAACTTCCATTACTGAGTACCTAGTCTAATGGCAAGTACAGTATTAAGGATTATTGCTTTTAATAAGATAACCATCAGAAATAAATATGTAAGCTTAACTGAAATACTCATTTTTCACCCAATGCTACAATGTTTTCTTCTCAAATCAAATCACGTTACCTTCAATTCTTTGCCAGTTTACTGAGGTTTTAAGTATAAAAAGTTGGCCTGTTAACTCAAAAGCAAGACAATAGCAATATCCACGTGTCTTATTTGGGCATTGAGCAGTAACACTGCTTTCTTGATAGGATTTAAGGCACTAAATGGTGGTAAAATAAACAAAAGGGTGATGATTAACTTCTTTAGAATCCTAAAAAAGGAGATAGTTTAGAATGACACTAGTAAATCTTTTTCTCAAACAAATAAGGCATCCTGTTGGCAAACACAAATAAAACACAAGGTCATGTTGAACCTAATACATTCACTGTCTCAGCTAAACTACTTGAAACACTACCTATCAAACCTAAGAAAGCTACAATAGTGTGTATAAAGGTTGGAAAGGCACCAAAAGGAGAGCTCTACAACTTCCAGTTCTAAGAGTTAAGGAAGCTGTGTTTAACACTGCAAATAGTCTAATTATCAGTTTTATTCTTCAAAATGTAAATGTAGTTAGATTTTTACCTCGACAAGTTAATCAAGTGCTAGTTTAGTAAGAAGTTTATTTTATGAATTAGAAAATTACTGCAGTGTCTAACACAGCCCTATTTATAAAGCTAAACTAATTCTAGTACTGAATGCATATTCTGGATAACACTGAAGCAAATTTGTATGAACAAAAATGGTTACTTCAAGATAGAATTCACAATAGAAATTCAACATATAACTAAATAAGATTTACTGAAAATAACAAAAGGTGTTGTAGAGATATATCAAACATAATTATAACCACAACATTTTCCTTGTGAAAAATACAACTATTAGTGAAATAAAATGTACAATTGAAAATTTTCCAAAGGAAAAAACACAGTATAAACGAAAATACTTTTCTTTGTGATAGGGAAAATAGTATGTCATTGTTTTTTTGTCACAATATAATTTGACACAAAAAGCAGTCAGAGAATTGCACCAATTCCACATCCAGTTTCCTGAACATGTTAAGAGTAAAAGGAGTCTGTAAAGCAGAACAGTTTCCAAATTTTATATTTTAAATTGATGATATTCTCATACAGGATGTCACACCACACCAGACCTCTTTACATAATGTACAATATTTCTGGTTTTGTGGCCAGATGTGAGTACAAACGTATGGTTTCTGCCACTTCTCTGTCATTCTGGTGTTTAGCCAGAGTCAGAAAAAAAAAATCGTTACTTTAAGTGTTATTTCTCTAGCAATAAAGAAAAATTATACTTAGTGCATGCTTCATCATTTGTCAAAAAATGTTTCTGAAAATATAACTGAAGTTACCCAATGGTTTACAAAATAGAAAAATCATTCATTAGGGTAAAAATGTGGTAGGACTTAGGTCCATTTCCAGAGGACTAACTTCCTTCCTAAAGGCGCTCCACTGTCCTTCAGCAGAGGTGGCAATGACAGTTCCGTGATGGAAGCGGCTGGCCTGCAGACGACCACTACTTGACATCTGATTATCTCTGACCACCCCATATCTGCCATTTCATTAGTGCTACAGAAAGATGGGATTTTTGTGGAAAAGTTAGGAACATTTCTGCTGTACATGATTTAGAAGTTCTCCAAATTTTTCAAAGAGGTCCTCCACCCATTTTACGTTTTTCATACAAAGTTGAACAATTTCCTCCTGTCCTAAATCTTCATTTTTTTTCTGCACCGAAGAAATCTAAAAAAAGAAAATTGCCAAATTAGCTTATACTTATCACTTCATATTTAAGTTCAACTACAAGTACTGGTATTTAATTTTTTTCTTAATTCTATCCATGGAGAATTATTATTTCAGATAAATTTGGGTGAGATCTAATCCTCTCATCTTTGGCTCCAAGGGGGCAGAAAGGAAGGCTAGAAGACGTACTTCAAACTTCCTCTATTTCTTCCAATTACGTTAAAAGCCAAATGACAAATTTTGGAGTTGATTCTGCATTTTAGAGCATTGTAAAAGTAGTCAACCTATTTTGCATCACCATCTTTGCTTTGTCTTTTGCTATATAAAGGTTAGATTTATGAGCATCTTTCCATACCAGACTACTGTCAAACACATTAGATATAGCCTTGGACCAACTTAACCCTTTTTAATTAACAGAAGTGATACTGCTGGTTAAATAGGTAGTATTGTCTACAACCATTTAACCTGTCTGTGGAAATTAATGCTTATATCCCATCCATGAGGTAATATTTTGTCATGTATAATTTCTGAACAACTTAGAAGCTACAATTAAATTTTAACTTTTAATTTTTCATGCCAAGGCACAAAACCCCATTTCTCTGCAATTAAGTGGGATAAGGCCTTTCTAAGTAATAAGTAAAGCAGCGAGATGTCAAAGCAGTGACTGAAGTGAATTAAAGCAGATCATCATACCTTGTGAGAGAACAAAACACAATAAAACATCACTTATTATGGAGATGTAAAGCAAGCATCAACAGCTTTAAAACATTACCAATTATAGCAGCTACAAGAGGTGGTGAGGCTAGGGTAAATCTGAGCACAAAACATAGCAGAGAGACTCAGAACAATAAATCGAGTCGTTATTTATAGAACACATAGGCAAAATATATACACACAGGTGTTTCACAATTCTCTTTAAAACATTCCAAAATACTATAGCTAGAGTCTCCTTAACGTTCTGAAAAACATTTCTTTTTTAAATAAATGAGAAGAAATTACCTCATCCTTACATATCAGATAAACATGATATTTATAATGATGGAGTGAATGATACAAAGAATACAACTGTATTTTCTCTGGATCGACAGCAAACTCCTATAAAAAGAAAAAAGTTTACAGATATATTTCATGGAGTATCTGAGCTAAGAACACTTTGAGGAAAATACTGGATCAAAAGTCTCAATGGCAATGTCGAAAATGACATATATGGGTAGGTATTCAGTTGTGTTAATATGGAGAGACTTATTCAAAATAAGAATTTAAATTATATTTTAAAATCTTATTCTTTATCCTGAATATAAATATGCATTATTGAAAAAACTTAAGCATTATAGGAAAATTTAAATAATAAACATATGAGATGATTTATAAAATAAAAGCTCCCTATAATCTCCTGCTTCAGAGCTAAACAATGCTGATGGCATGTTATATATTTTTAAATGTTTTTCCCCTAGGTATAACATGTATGTTAATAACACTAATTCTGTATTGAGAAGGGAATCACAGTATACATATTGTCCAGCAACTTTTCTTCTTTCTTCCCACTTGTTTTTTGACCTAACTAAAAATTGATTATCTTTTCATTTAGTACATATAGCTGTCCCTGTATGAGGGTGAGGACTTTTAACCAGTTTTCACTGTTGTATCTTTAGTACTTAGAACTGTACTTGGCATGCTATAGGCACTCAAAAAAATTTTTTTGAAAGAATGAACAAATCTATCTCTTGTTTATAAAAAGCACATAGTATGACATTAGGTGGCTCTTCATTTATCTAACTTCACACCGGTGCTACATAATTGGATTGCTCTTACAAACCTACAACGAGCAAAGGTATGTATTTTTATGCATTTCTGAATCTGTTTCTACAGAATACTTTTTTTTTTTTTTTTTTGAGACAGTGTCTCATTCTGTCACCCAGGCTGGAGTGCAGGGATGTGATCACAGCTCACTGCAGTCTCAATTCCCTGGGCTCAAGCGATCTTCCCACTCAGCTTCTCAAGTAGCTAGGACTACAGGTGCATAGCACCATGCCTGGCTAATTTTTTTTTCTCCCCGCAGGGTAGACATGGGGTCTTGCTTTGTTGCCAAGGCTGGTCTCGAACACCTGGACTCAAGTGATCCTCCTGCCTCAGCCTCCCAAAGTGCTGGGATTATAGGTTGAGCCATTGTGCTTCACCCTGAATACATTTTTGCTGTGAAGCTGATATGTTGCCAAACTGTTTTCTGAAAAGGTTGTAACAATTTATACTATGTTTGAAGATGAGCAAATTCCAATTTTAATGACTTTGCAGATATGAAATAAACATTTCATCTTTTTATGGAATGTGTTGTGCACACTCACTTATCTATGTGCATGCATACCCCATTAAAAATATACCTATATTACAGGTAATGCATATGTTAATGAGTTCAAATTAGCCATCTCACAATGTATACAAATTTCAAAACATAACATTTTGTACATAATATATGCAATTAAAAAAATAAAAAACTACCTACGAATATATCAACACAAACGTGAGATAATTTCTTCCATATTAGTCAATTTAAGAAATCTGTGAGCACATATTATATGCCTGATACTGTGCTATAGAAAAAAAATAAACAACCATGCGTCCCTCTTCCTTAGGCCAGTGCTGTTTATACCTACCTGAAAAACCTTCACACTTAATGACAACATAGTAAAATATTTGCTTGTTTCAATGTTTTAAGTAGGAATTATATTAACAATTGGAAAAGGTACAGTTACATTAATAATCAATTACACTTACTTGTGCAGATTTAGCGGTTGTTTTAGAAGTCCTTAGAGTTTTCTTATTATAAGCTTTGCCATTCATTTTGATTTTAGAAATAGCAGTTCCCCCACTCTTTGCTTTAGAGTCTCGAGTAATTATTGTTAGTTCAGGAAAACTTTCCAAAGCATTCTGGAAAACAATGAAGCAAAATAACTGACACCAGAAGAAAACTAACCTGAACTACTTCTAGCTATCTAAAATTTAGAAGTGTGTGTGCACACAAACACCTATTTGCAGAGAAGTGTGTGTGTACTGATGGGATGTGGTAAATATATACACATGTGCATACATATACATACACAGGCTGGGGTTTAAACATGGTCACAAGTTCTTTGCAGCTCTTCCTATTGGATATGTAATCTATTTCGCCATCCCTTGAATATGAGCCAACTCTATGACCTGCTTATTTAAGCAACAGCACACCACACTGGGAACCCTAGTAATGTCTAATTTCTAGTAATGTCTCTAGCTTCAAGGCAGGAGAAAGAGACATATATACGTTTCAGTAAAGCCCTACCACTTAAACCACTGCTCGCCCCGTGAAATGTGGCTGGACCTTGCTATAAAGAAGTCATCTGCCTCTGGTGAAGATGAGGACAGAGGAGACGCAGCACTGTAGTTCTTCCCTGACTTCACTCCTCTCTTGCTTATTTTGACTGCGAGACAAGTACCTGTAAGATAAGATCCTAAAACAGAGCATGATGGGTTTTTTGACAGTGGTCATGTGGTAAAACCAATTCCACTCCATCCTTTAAAAGGTATTGGTGGCCAGCAAGGTGGCTCATGTCTGTAATCCCAGCACTTTGGGAGGCCAAGGTGGGCAAATTACTTGAGGCCAAGAGTTTGAGACCAGCCTGACCAACATGGCAAAACCTTGTCTCTACTAAAAGTATAAAAATTAGCTGGGTGTGGTGGTGCATACCTGTAATCCCAACTACTCAGGAGGTTGAGGTAAGAGAATCGCTTGAACTTGGGAGGCAGAGGTTGCAATGAGCCAATATCACATCACTGCACTCCAGTCTGGGTGACAGAGAGAGACTCTGTCTCTAAATGAATAAATAAATAAATAAATAAGCCACTGGCCTATTTATTGCCCTTACCTACTTGGCAAATCATCCTGCCTGACTGAAAAGCTACAAACAATAACTGAATGATACTTGTAGTGACATTTAACTAGTTCGATTATGACTTTATAAAAATTAAATCAAGCTCCTACCATCATTTATTTTGACACTAAAAATGTTGAAGTCCTCCTATAATATTTATGATTCAGAATGCAGTCCTCATTTGATAAGCACGTTTTATGAACAGTTACAACCTTTAAGGCCACTCTTCTCCAAACTCATCTATTGTTTCCAAGCACCTGGTACTGGGGCCCTGAAAATGGTACCTTTTTAAAAACAGGCAACCTAAGTTTTTCTTAGTATAAGTGTATTAAGGAATTCAATTTCATTTGATAGAAACAATAACACTTTTGGCATTTTCTACCAGAGTGAGCTACCATCACGTTCTAGCTTCATTCCTTTCTCAGATTATTTGTGATCTTATCATGTACTCTGGTGTTTTCCATTTAAAACATGCACCTTGATAATTTTTGGATCCAGAATTACTATTTGCAACAAATAGAATTTAAAGTCTAAACATTGTAAATTTGGAAACAACACACACTAAGTCAGTGGAGATGAAAGAAGAAAATTTAAATCTTTCCAATGACCACAAGATGCCTAAGATGATCCGAAGTACACAGATTTCAGAAAAAGGCAGAACATCATTAACCTGAAAAGGCTTCAGGACTCCTAACATCACCAAGATCAACACAGGAAAGCACACTAATTATTTCTAAAGAACAGAAAAATCTTTCTTCATCTACTATTTATAATATTTTACTTCAAATCATTATAACTCTTAATATTATGTAATTTGGCTTTGAAATGCAAATTGCTAAGGCTGGGCATGGATTACACCTGTAATCCCAGCACTTTAGGAGGTGGAGGCGGGCAGATCACTTGAAGGCAGGAGTTCAAGACCAGCCTGGCCAACACGGTGAAACCCCATCTCTACTAAGAATACAAAAATTAGCCAGGTGTGGTGGTGGGCGCCTATAATCCCAGCCACTCCGGAGACTGAGGCAGGAGAGGAGGAGGTTACAGTGGGCGGAGATAGCACCACTGCACTCCAGCCTGGGAGACAGAGTGAGACTCTGTCTCAAAAAAAAAAAAAAACAAAAAACAAAAAAAGAAAAAGAAATGCAAATTGCTTTATATGACAATTATCGAAATTAATAACTAATAACAGAATTAGAAATCTTGTTAAAGAACTGGTTTGACGTTTCTACAGTGATTAGCCAAACCTGGTAATTTTTAAAATTTAGTAAGTCTTTAGAAAACACCTATCTAAAAATGTTCCCTTGTCTCCACAAAATATAGTATTTCACAAAAGAATATTTCATTTATTTGAAGGCAGCAGTTAAGTAGAAAACACTGGGCTACAGCCGAGTGCCATGGCTCACGCCAATAATCCCAGCACTTTGGGAGGCTGAAGCAGGCGGATAACTTGAAGTCAGGAGTTCAAGACCAGCCTGACCAACATCGTGAAATCCCGTCTCTACTGAAAACACAAAAATTAGCTGGATGTGGTGGGGCATGCTTGTGGTCCCAGCTACTTGGGAGGCTGAGGCAGGAGAATCTCTAGAACTCAGGAGGTGGTGATGGTAGTGAGCTGAGATCACGCCACTGGACTCCAGCCTCGGCGAAAGAACAAGACTCCATCTCAAAAACAAAAACAAACCAACACAAACTGGACTATGAGTCAGGAGACCAAATTCTTAGTACTGGATTTCTTACTAGCTTCTAACATTTTTTTCCTGCTGCAAGTACACAGCAGTGAAGAATACATGACTACTATGATAGTTTAGTGTCATTTAGTTTTGAACACAATCTAATAGCCTCAGTTTTCACCTAATTGAAATGAAGTCAATGTTCACTTTTACATGGCGTTCACATAAATAGGGATGTGAACAAGTTATTCAAATGTATATTGTTACCATCAATTAAAAAATGTTCCCCAAAGTAGATATAACCAAATGATTCTCAATGTGATATTATACTTTGAATAAGAAAAGCTAGGGAGTAATCACTCTGTGATTCTCTCCCATGTGCATGTTAATAAATTTGCGTGCCTTTTCTCCAATTGAAATAAAAAGCTCGGCCGGGTGCAGTGGCTTACGCCTGTAATCCCAACACTTTGGGAGGCCAAGGTGGGCGGATCATCTGAGGTCAGGAGTTCAAGACCAGACTGGCTAGCATGGTGAAATCCTGTCTCTACTAAAAATATCAAAATTAGTCGGGTGTAGTGGTGGGCACCTGTAATCCCAGCTACTCAGGAGGCTGAGGCACAAGAACCGCTTGAACTCGGGAGGCAGAGGTTGCAGCAAGCTAAGGTTGTGCCACTGCAATGCAGCCTGGGTACCAGAGCAAGACTCCGTCTCAAAAAAAAAAAGCTAGAAATTTTTAAATTACTAAGTAGCTTCTATGATAAATTATCTGAGTTTAGATTAGCTCTTTTCTATATTTCTGATAACACCAAAACCAACTTATATTGCCAAGATATATTAACAGATAGAATTATATACATTTCCTACCCTTATAAAAATCAATGTTTCCTCTGATATTGAATAAATGAGGCAAGTAAGGGGAATTTTGATAACTGTGCTAAGGAAAAGCTAATTTTAATTACAGACAAAAAGTAAAAATTTTGAAATGTTAAAAGAAAAAATTAGAATACAGTAGTTTAAAGGAAATATTTTTGGAGACATTTGGAAACTATTTTATAGAAGATACAACAGATAACTATAAATGCCTAAAAAATAAATTTAAGTGGAGAAAAGCAAATGATTAACACTAAAAAAGACAAACTAAATAGACTTACAATGAATAAAAACCAAATTTTTGTTAGGTGAAAAATTTTGTAAGTGAATGATTTTCATAAATTTCCTTCCTATTATACTGAAGAGTATGATTGCCATTGAGTTTTGTAATAAGTCATCAGAAGGAAATACCTTGAATGATTGATCCAAATGAAGATTCAAAAGAAGTCTCTTTCGGTTATCATTTAGCATGCCATCGATTTTTTTCATATGAGGTAAAAGTAGCTCATCTGAAACATTATAATTTAACAGGATAAACTATCAATAAACACAATAAAAATTCCAACTTTTTCTCAAAACATATTAACATACACTAAATTCATTGGCATATGTAAAATATTGATTGCAAAAAACTGGACATGAGCTTTCTGAACAAAAGTTAACTTGAAAAGTAGGTTTATAATAGCAAGTGAGAAAGAGGCAGCTCATGATGATAGGATGAGCACTATATGAGGATCCAAAGTCCTAAGTTTTAGCTGAACTAGAACTGCTGGATAAACTAGAACTGGCTTTTAACTGAATAGAACTGATATGTGGCAGCTATGTGACCAATGGGCAAGCTGCCTAATTTCTTCAGACCTCATTTACCCTCTGAACAATCTGAACAATCGTAGTATTACAAAATACAAACTGATCTAACAAAACACTGAGTATGACCAAGGGATATTAAGTCACTTTAATTTGAAGCAAAGAAAAAGTAGGGGAAGAAAAATGATCAAAACCCAGTACCAAAAATATGAATCAAAATAGTTATTTTAGAAAAAGAGGGGAGAGTAAAATTATGACCAAGATTCCTACTCAAAGCTTTTGGCTTTCAATGTCACCACTGTGAACTTTAAGCTCCATTAAGAAAAGCACTTTTAGAATATAATTAGTTTTGGTGTAGCATTAAACATTTTAGATTATTAGACTCTTAATTTATCAGCATAGTAATTTATTATATTTTATAATACTAACTGCCTCTAATAACCTTTCTGGGGAAAAAAAAAAAAATTCCCAGAATCCAGGTCACAAGTTTCACAGCTAAGTAAAATGATTGTTTACATAGTCTTTCTATTACTGATTAAATCTGTTCTAATACTGTATTTACATTCTACAAAAACAAGTTTTAAACATTTGTGATTTAAAAATAATAACCTTAAAAATTTTTCTCCCTTTGTATTAGAGAAAAATCAGAAAACACTGATAAGCAATTTTTAAAAATCTTTCAAAATACAACTACACAGAAATGACTACCACAAAGAGAAGCATATTTTATGATGCAAGGAATATAACATTTAATAGCAAAAATGCTGACCTGGGATTAACTGAGTTCTAATCATGGTTCTTCAACCTCTAACTTGTTATCTAACTTTAATCTCTTTTGGACTTTAGTTTACAAAATAAATGTTTTAGACTAGTTAATATCTAAAGTCCCTTCCAGCTCCACATTATTCGAAAATGACTGATATATAGGTTACTGTCTCTGATTATGTGGTAAGAAGAACTGGACCAGAAATTAGAAGACTTTTTATTTTAATCCTTTCTCTGCCACTTTCCAGTCTGTGGGCCCTTAAGCAAGTCACTTAACCTCTCTGAACCTGTCTTAATCCACAAAATGGCTAAGTTGTTTTAAGGTTAAACTAGAATATGTGCCTAAGTATGTGAACATAATAAAACAGTATATAGTCATGCACTGCATAATGACATTTTTGGCAATGACAGACCACATATACAATGGTGCCATATTCTTACTGTACCTTTTATTTTCTTCTTTAACAACAACTTTTTAAAAATTTCAATAGCTTTAGGGGTACAGGTGGTTTTGGTTTCATGGATGAGCTGTATAGTGGTGAAGTCTGGGATTTCAGTGCATCCATCACCCAAGTAGTGTACATTGTACCCCATAGGTAGTTTTTCATCCCTTACCCCTTTCTCACCCTCTCCCCGTCTGAGTCTCCAATGTCCATTATACTGTATATGCTGCCTTTGTGTACCCACAGCTTAGCTCTCACTTATAAGTGAGAACATGCGATATTTGGTTCTCCATTCCTGAGTTACTTCAGTTAGAATAATGATCTCCAGTTCCACCCAAGTTGCTGCAAAATACATTATTTCACTCTTTTTTATGGCTGAATAGAATTCACTATATTTTCTTTATCCACTCATCGGCTGATGGTCACTTTCCGTATCTTTACAGTTGTGAACTGTGCTGCAATAAACATACGTGTGCAGGTGTCTCTTTGGTATGATTTATTTTCCTTTATGTAGATACTCAGTAGTGGGACTGCTGGTGAGAATGTAAATTAGTACAACCGCTATGGAAAACAGTATGGAGATTTCTCAAATAACTAAAAGGAATAATATTAATTGGTATAACCCAGTGCATTTACTGGTTTAATACTAATTGATTAGAAAATAATTGTTATGATGTATCTTTTACTAAATATACAAGTATATGATTTTAATCTTTATGCCACTTTTATCTGGTTCATCTTTTCAATTATTGGAAAATAAAATACACTGACATACAGACCTTCCATGTAATACCAAAACTTAGTAAACTATTTATGAAGATGATTAGATTATAGATTTGGAAGAAACTGGTTAGTAGCTATACAATTTTCCCACAAGTAGAAAGCAATAAAAGTTCAAATATTCAGAGAATGTATGAAAAGATATGACCATTTTATAGAATTAAGATGCTATGTATTTAACTGACAATTTATAGGTATATATTACACAAGCCACCTATAAACATGTAACTACATATAAACATATAACTAATGGACAAGATTTCTTTTTTTAATTCCAGGAATTACTACGAAGAAAGTACTGCTTAGAAGACTGTACCATTGCTCTTCTCTAAGGCTTGCATTGTGTCAGGGTCCAAGGCAATGCTAACAAGCAATTCCATGTAGCTCTTAAAGGTTTCCTTCATTGCTCTTGTGTTCAAAAAGCGAGTGACAAAGGGAGCGGGAGGATCAAATTCTGGGAGGGAGAAAGGGTTAAATATTAAATTTTCCTTCCTGACAATTTTAAAAATTCTTTTCTCTATAACGAGACCCTAGAAGCAGATTGCAGATACAATTTCTTCAAATTCAAGACTTCTCACCTTACCTTTAAAAGGTCTGAGGTTCTCAAAGCTGGTTTGCACATCACAATGACTGCAGAGCTTTGTTACCAATAGAACAAAAAACCAGACTGCTGGATTTCCTAAAACAGAATCTTTGGTAGTGGTGGTGGTCGTGGTAGTGGTGACGAAGCTTAAGTATTATGCTCTTAAAAAGCTTCTTAGGTGATTCTTCTGTGGTGTGTGTGTTTTTTTTTAAGACAGAGTTTTGCTCTTGTTGCCCAGGCTGGAGTGCAATGGCGCGATCTTGGCTCACTGCAACCTCTGCCTCCCAGGTTCAAGCAATTCTCCCACCTCAACCTCCCGAGTAGCTGGGATTATAGGTACACACCACCATGCCTGGCTAATTTTTTTGTATTTTTAGTAAAGACGGGGTTTCACCATGTTGGCCAGGCTGGTCTTAAACTCCTGACCTCAGGTGATCCGCCCCCTCAGCCTCCCAGTGTTGGGATTACACGCGTGAGCCACCACGCCTGGCCCCTTCCTAAGTGATTCTGAAGCCCAACACCAGAAAAAGTAGACTGGGTAAGAAACTATTTGTCTTCCGCTGGATCCCACCACAGATATCTGGTGCCAGGTGGTGCTACTCTAGTCTTGATGGTTTCTCTCTGTTTAGTAGTAAAGAAATTGTATGACATCCAATGTATGAGTAATACATAGATTTCCATTTTATTCCTACACATAATTTGCTATAAAATTCTTGCCTAGGATGTATTAAACTTTTTAGAAGTATGCCAGGTGCAGTGGCACATGCCTGTAATCCCAACAGTTTGGGAGGCCAAGGTGGGAGGACTGCTTGAGCCCAGGAGTTCAAGACCAGCTAGGGCAACATAGTGGGACATCGTTTCAATTAAAAAAATAATAAATTAGCCACGTGTGGTGGCATGTACCAGTATTCCCAGCTATTCAAGAGGCTGAGGCAAGAGGACTGCTTGAGTCTAGGAGATTGAGACTGCAGAGTGCCGTGATTGCGCCACTGCACTCAAGCCTGGGAAACAGAGTAAAGACCTTGTCTCATAAAGAAAAACAAAAAAAGAAAAAAATCATTTTAATGTAAACATAGCCTGTGCACAGAGGAAATTTCATTCAAATCCAATGGGAAGAACTACGAGATTAACTTGTTGGGTGCGCTGGTGCACACCTGTAGTCCCAGCTACTTGGGAGGCTGAGGTGGGAGGATTGTTTGAGCCCGGGAGTTCAAGACCAGCCTGGTCAATATAGCAAGACTCCATCTAAAAAAAAAGTTTCTTTCAATTTTGACTTTTTGTATTCAAATATATAATCAAGTCACACCCTTAAATAGCAGTTTTAAAAATGTTTTTAATGTTGTGGGTATATAGTGTGCATGTGTGTGTGTATATGTGTTTACACACACACACACACACACATATTTTTTTTCTTAGAGATGGGGTTTCACTATGTTGCCCAGGCTGGTCTTGAACTGTCAGCCTCAAGTGATCCTTCTGTCTCAGCCTCTGAAAGTGCTGAGATTAGCTGTAAGCCACCGTGCCTGGCCTATAGTAGGTATATGTATTTTAAACAGCAGCTCTTAAAGTACAGTCCATGGACCCCAGGGGGGACCCCAAAACCCTTTCAGTGGTCTCTGATATCAAAACTGTTTTCATGATAATATTAAGATATTATGTACTTTCTTCACTGCATTGCCATTTGCAAAACTAATATTGGGTAAAACTGATGGTGCCTTACTTACCACAAATGAAGGCAATGACAACAAACTGTACTAGTAGTAATATACTTTGCATGACTTTGTCATGTCACTACCATGTATTTGGAGGAGGAAAAAGTCAGTTTCACTTAGGAATAGTCCTAGGGGCTGGGCATGGTGGCTCACACCTATAATACCAGCACTTTGGGAGGCCAAAGTGGGAAGATTGCTTGAGGTCAGGAGTTCAAGGCCAGCCCAGGCAATCTAGCGAGATACCATCTCTACAAAAAAATTTTTAAGTTAGCTACATGTGGTGGCATGCACCTGTAGTACTAGCTGCTTGGCAGCCTGAGGTAGGAGGATTGTTTGAGCCCAGGAGTTCGAGGCTGCAGTGAGCTAAAAAGGTACCGCTCTTCTCCTGCTGGTGACAGAATAAGACCCCATCTCTTAATTAACAACCAGAATAGTCTTAGGGCCAGGTGCGGTGACTCATGCCTGTAATCCCAGCACTCTGGAAGGCTGAAGCAGGACAATGGCTTGAGGCTAGGAGTTTAAGACTAGCCTGGGTAACAGAGTGAGACCCAGTCTCTACAAAAAAACTTTAAAATTAGCTGGGTGTGATGGTGCACACCTGTAGTCCTAGCTACTTGGGGGACTGAGGTGAGAAGATTGCTTGTGCCAGAAGTTTGAGGTTACAGTGAATTATGATTGCACCATGCGCTCCAGCCTGGGTGACAGAGTGAGACCTGTCTCTAAAAATACAAAATTAAAAAAGAGCCTGGGCAAGGCCAGACGCGGTGGCTCACGCATGTAATCCCAGCATTTTGGGGGGCCGAGGCAGGCGGATCACGAGGTCAAGCGTTCAAGACCAGCCTGGCCAACATAGAGAAACCCTATCTCTACTAAGAATACAAAAAATTAGCCAGGCGTGATGGCGGGCGCCTGTAATCCCAGCTACTCAGGAGGCTGAGGCAGGAGAATTGCTTGAACCTGGGAGGTGGTGCAGTGAGCCGAGATAGCACCCCTGCACTCCAGCTTGGATGATAGTGCGAGACTCCATCTCAAAAAAACAAACAAAATACAAACACAAACAAAAAGAGCCTGGGCAACATGGAAAAACCACGTCTCTACTAAAAAATACAAAAAAATAGCCAGCTATGGTGGCACACATGCGCCTGTAGTCCCAGATACCCAGGAGGCTGAGGTGGGAGGATCACCTGAGCCTGGGAGATTGACGTTGCAGTGAGCCGTGATTGCACCACTGCACTCCAGCCTGGGTAAGAGTGAGACCTTGTCTCAAAAAAAGATAAAATAAAAAATAATAGTCCTTGATGAAGGAGTAAAAATTACTACTTTTATGAAATTTCTACTCTTACATAGATGTCTTTTAAATATTCTGTGTGATGAAATAGCAGGTACACATAAAGCACTTCTGTGTAAGTATAATGGGTATGACCAGGAGGAGCACCCATACAGTTGTGTGAGTTACAAGATGAACTAGCTATTCTTTCCCCCAACAAAACACCATTTTTATTTGAAAGAATGACTGACAGATACACTATGGCTATCCAGACTTGGGTATTTGGCAGACATTTTCTTTTCTTTTTTTTTTTTTTTGAGACGGAGTCTTGCTCTGCTGCCCAGGCTGGAGTGCAGTGGCCGGCTCTCAGCTCACTGCAAGCTCTGCCTCCCGGGTTCACGCCATTCTCCTGTCTCAGCCTCCCGAGTAGCTGGGACTACAGGCGCCCGCCTCGTCGCCCGGCTATTTTTTCGTATTTTTTAGTAGAGACGGGGTTTCACCGTATTAGCCAGGATGGTCTCGATCTCCTGACCTCGTGATCCGCCCGTCTCGGCCTCCCAAAGTGCTGGGATTACAGGCTTGAGCCACCGCGCCCGGCCTTGGCAGACATTTTCTTAAAAATAAATTAAGAGAATCTGTTCATTCAAGGAAAACAACTGACAGTATTTGCTGCCAATGATAAAATTTGAGATTTCAAGTGAAAATTAGAATTCTGGACATCTTCTATCCCTACTGTGAGTTTGAAAGCTTCCCAATTAAGACTTCATTGATGAGATCATTCATAGAATTGGTGAGTACTATTTTTTGATAGTGTAAAATGAAATATCTGACCTTAAGAGCAAGAACCATAAAACTCTTAGAAGAAAATGTAGGAGTAAATCTTTATGTCCTTGGATTTGGCAATGGATTCTATGTGAACAAAAGCTGAGCAACAAAAGAAAAAAGTAAATTGGGCTTCATCCAAATTTAAAACTTTTGTGCATCAAAGGACATTATCAAGAAAGTGAAAAAGACAACCTACGAAATGGGAGGAAACACTTTCAAATTATCTATCTGATTAACGGTTTAATATCCAAAATATATTTAAAAACTCCTACAACTTAACAACAAAAAGACAAATAACCCAGTTTAAAAATGGGCAATGGATCTGAACAGACATTTCTCCAAAGAAGATACACAAATGGCCAATAAGGACATGGAAAAAATGCTCAACATCATTAATGACTAGAAAAATTCAAATTGAAACCACAATGAGATACCACTTCACACTTGCTAGGATGACTTTTAAAAAATGCACACACACACACAGAAAATAACAAGTGTTAGCAAAAGATGTGGAAAAATTGGAACCATCATGCTTTCCTGGTGGGAATATAAAATGGTGTAACCATGTGGAAACAGTTTGGTGGTTCCTCTAAAGGCTAAACACAGGATTATATGTGACAACAGTAACAATTCTGCTTCAGGTATATGCCTGCAAAATTGAAAATAGGAACTTAGATACTTGTATGCCAATGTTTATTACACCAATTATTCAGTTAGCCAAAAGGAAGAAATAACCCAAATGTCCATCAATAAAACATACAATAGAATATTATTTAGCCATAAAAAGGAATAAAGTTCTAATATATGCTTTTACATGGATGAACCTTGAAAATATTCTGCTAAGTGAAAGAAGCCAGACACAAATGGAAAAATATTGTATAATTCCACTTATATGAGACATTTAGAATGGATAAAATCAATATACAAAAAATAGATTAGAGGTTACCAGTAGCTGGAGGAAAAAGAGGGTAAGTAGTTGTTGCTTAATAGTTACAGTTTCTGTTTGGGATGATAAAAGTTTTGGAAATAGAGGTGAGGGTTATACAACAGTTTGAATGTAAATAATGCTAATAAATTGTACCCTTAAAAATGGTTAAAAAGGCAAATTTATATTTAACCACAGTGTTTTAAAGTGTGAAAAAAATACTGGAAAATCTATGTCACCAAGCTAACTAATATTTTCACATGACCAATTAACAATGTTATAAATCCATGCATGGATGAGAGATATGTAAAAGTTAAGACAAACCAATAGATTTTAATGTAATAGCATGAAAACTCAAGAAACTACTACTTTTCAGTATCAGGAGCATCTATAAATATCTGAGAAGGCAATTGAAATCCTCCTCCTTTTCCTAACTACATACAGAAGGAATATTTCAATTGCTTTCTCAGTTAAGTATGGATATTCTTGATACTTTAGCCTAAACAACATATAATAACGAACTGAATGTAGAAGCAGATATGTACTCATCTCACTAAATACTGTTAATTTTGTTTTAAAAAACACACCTCACATTAATAAGTAATGGGTTCATTTTAAATAAATATTTTTAAACTTTGAATTGGTATTTAGTAAATATCAATAGATTTAGCACACACAAACCAAAGTATCTAGAATCCTCAATGTGTTCAAAGACTTCATTGGAGTCCTGAAACAAAGAGTCTGAAAATCACCAGCCTATGAATATATGTTTATTATCAATATTTGACTTAAGAGAACTAAATCCATTCGTTAGCCTGAGAATGTAAAACAAGGAACAAAAAGGCACTAAAAGTGTTTGCTTAACTATTAGTGACACCTAGTGGTCACTCAAATTACCAAGGGAAGAAAATGTTATTTGAAGAAACTATAATTGAGAGCAAATTCAGAACCAAACATTTTGATTCTAAGCAGCAGGCAAGACTGCTAACTGCAAAAATTACATATGATGCCTTCTATGCATATTCAAGGCATTGAATTTCCTTATATATTCTGATGTATATATATATTTTTTTCTTTCTTTTTTTTTTTTTTTTTTTGAGATGGAGTTTCGCTCTAGTTGCCCAAGGCTGGAGTGCAATAGCGCAAACTTGGCTCACTGCAACCTCCGCCTCCTGGGTTCAAGTGATTCTCCTGCCTCAGCCTCCCGAGTAGCTGGGATTACAGGTGCCTGCCACCACACCTGGCTAATTTTTTGTATTTTTAGTAGAGACAGGGTTTCACCGTGTTGGCCAGTCTGGTCTCGAACTCCTGACGTCAGGCGATCCACCCTCCTTGGCCTCCCAATGTGCTGGGATTACAGGCATCAGCCACTGCGCCCAGCCTGATGTATATATTTCTAAACAACCATTTACAAATAGCTTTTATTATTATTATTATTTAAGAGATGGAGTCTCACTATGTTGTCTAGGTTGGTCTTGAACTCCTGGGATCAAGCAATCCTTTCTCCTGAGCCTCCCAAGTAGCTAGGAGTACAGATGTGCACCACTGCACTTGCCCACAAATAGCATTTAAAAACAGTACATTTAGACTGGGCACAGTGGCTTATACCTATAATCCCAGCACTTTGGGAGGCCAAAGTGGGAGGATTGCTTGAGCCCAGGAGTTTGAGATCAGCCTGGGCAACACAGTGAGACCCTGTGTTTACAATGATAAAAATTTAAAAATTAGCTGGGTGTGGTGGTACCCACCTGTAGTCCCAGCTACTCAGGAGGCTGAGGTGGGAGGATCACTTGAGCCTGGGAGGTTGAGGCTACAGTGAGTCATGACAGAACCACTGCAGTCTAGCCTAGACAATGGAGTAGAACTTGACTCAAAAAATAAAAAAATAAAAAATAAAAACAGTAAATTTAAAGTAGACTTCAGCACTGAAGAATTTTTTTTATTATGGTTCTATTTCTAATCAGATAATTTCTAAGATAATCTCTCAAGCAATGATACTTGTGATGTTAGAAACCATCTTGGACATCAACTTCAACCATAGCCCCAACAACTAATTCATCATTCAAGTTCTGCCAAGATTACATCCTGAATTTCTCAAAACTGTCCCCTCATCTCCATCCCTGCTGCCACTATTTAGGTGCAGACTCAATTTATGCCTGAATTATGTCCTGCAATTCAAATTCAATTTCACCATATTGTTTCCCCTTTATAAATCCCTCTAAGGACTCTCATTTGTTTACAAGATCCCAAGCTTCTTAGCTTTATTATGGCATACAAGGTCTTTCATCATCCCTTACTCTTTTCTTATATTCAACTTTATGTTCTAGAAAAATAGGGGCCAGCAACCTTTTTCTGTAAAGGGCTATAGGTATTTTAGGTTTTGTCATATGGTCTCTGTAGAACTACTCAAATCTGCCACTGTAGTGGGAAAGCAACTGTATGGAAATATGCAAATGAATGTATGCAGCTGTGTTCCAATAAAACTATAAAAACAGGCTGAGGGTCAGATTCAGTCTGCAAGCCATTTGGCAACCTCTGTACTAGACTACTGAACCACTTGAAATTTCTTACATATATCACACACCATGATTTGTGTGCTGGTATAATCTTATGTATTACAACTATCTCAATTTTAATTTCTAATATAGTAAATATCAATAGATATACCTACATAAATGCATTTTAGGATCTTCAGTAATTTTTAAGAATGTAAAATGGTTCTAAAGTCAAGAAGTTTGATAACAGATTATTTCAACCTTTACATTTTATAAAAAAAGAAAAAACTAAGAGGATATCCTACCTTAGTCATAGGTACATGATAAGCTAGTGGCAGATATACAGTAGTAAGCATTTATTAAATAATGTAGTGGTATACGTTATTAAATATATTACTATATTATAATTTGAGTTCCTCTTTCCTAGGCTTAATTATTCTTTTCTTCTAGCATAAACTTAGACTCAAAAGTTTAGAACTAGGCGGGGCGCAGAGGCTCATGCCCGTAATCCCAGCACTTTGGGAGGTTAAGGCAGAAGGACTGCTTAAGCCCAGGAGTTTGAGACATCCTGAGTGACAAAGCAAGAGCCCATCTCTTAAAAAAAACATTAGCTGGGTTTGGTGGTGCACACTTGTAGTCCCAGCTACTTTGGAAGCTGAGGTAGGAGAGTCACTTGAGCCCAGGTGTTCGACACTGCAGTGAGCTAGGATCATGCCATTGCACTTCAGCCTGGGTGACAGAAGGAAACCTTGTCTCAAAAAAAAAAAAAGTTTAGAACTAGATGATTCTTAGTAATCATCTGATCTAACCTCCATCTTATCCAGAGTTGAGATGACTGGCATTACTAAGGTAAGTTCTGCCTTTTCTATTTACAAGGCTGCATGTGTGGGTCAACTGTGCTTCAGTTGGTATGTTCAGGGAATGTGAACTTACTTTCATAAAAACCTAAACAGAATTTATTAGGCAGATAAATTCCCTGAAAAATAAATACATTTTGAATTGTCAGCATCACCGCTCCTCGCCACTCATGTAGATAATCTAAAGTTATCAGGATAGCCATTTCACGGAAAACTCACCCTCATCATCACTACTACTACTATGGATCTCAGGAGATGAGTCAGATTGGGATGATGAAAATTCTTCTTTCCATTTTTTCCGTTTCTTTGGTGGTGGCTCAGCCTTTACTTTTAGCTGTTTAACTTTGGGTTTCACGGAAGGGGTTTTTGTAGTTGTAGTTTTTGATGCTGGAGGATCAGAAGCTTTACTACTACTACTTGGCTTAGCTTGAACAGTTCTGCAATGTTATAAACAAACTTCATTAATATACTGAAATCTTGTTAAACTAAAATAAAATAGAAAAATACAAAAGAATCACAGGAGAAGATTATCTAATTACCCTCACCAATACCTCCAAAATATACAGTCCAAGTCCTATACCTCTCAATGGTGATTCCCATAAAATTTTCTTAAAATACATTCTTTTCACCAGTAGCATTCAATATTCAGTTACTAAGGGACTTTCAGTTCAGTCCTTATTTCTACTTCCTCATTCCCCTCCTTGATTTATGGACTTATTTCCCAGAGACTATGAGGCTGTACAACAGATGATCAGTAGCCTTAGGAAGGTAATGAATGATATAACCATAACTGCCATATCTAGCTCTGACCCTAAGAAACTCTCACACAGGCTCTGGTGGTGTCAGGTTTTGATGTAGAAACCCAAATGTGGCCAGGTGCGGTGGCTCATGCCTGTAATCCTAGCACTTTGGGAGGCCGAGGCGGGTGGATCACCTGAGGTCGGGAGTTCGAGACCAGCCTGGCCAACATAGTGAAACCCCATCTCTACTAAAAATACAAAAATCGGCTGGGAGTGGTGGCATGCGCCTGTAGTCTCAACTACTTGGGAGGCTGAGGCAGGAGAATCGCTTGAACCTGGGAGGTGGGGGTTGCAGTGAGCCAAGATCACGCCATGGCACTCAAAGCTGGGCAACAAGAGCAAAACTCCGTCTCAAAAAAAAGAAAAGAAAAGAAACCCAAATGCATCTGTCCTAGAGTCCCTCAAGATTTGCTCTATGCCATCTGGGTATGGTGGTTCACATCTGTAATTCCAGCACTTTGGGAGGCTAAGGTGGGCAAAGTGCTTGAGCCCAAGAGTTCAAGACCAACCTGAACAACATGGTAAAATCCCATTCCTACAAAAATTAGCTGGGTACAGTGGTGTGTACCTGTAGTCCCAGCTACTTGGGAGGTTGAGGCAGGAGGATCACCTGAGCCTGGGAGGTCGAGGCTGCAGTGCTGTGATCACGCCACTACACTGGAGCCTTAGTGACAGGGTGAGACCCTGTCTCAAATAAAAAAGATTTGCTCTCTGCCAGATCTGAAGATTTGAGTGGATAAAATTCCATCATAAAAATAAGGTAAGCTGCTTCCAGTAAGTGGGAATGTTAATGAAACTGGACCTACTTGGCACTCGATTAAGAATATCTAGGGTCATACCTGCTTTCTCATACAGACCACAGGGTCAAGTCAGTTATCTTCCAGATTCATGCTCCAGACAACCCAGAGTCACATATAAACCCAGAGTCACAATATAAACCCAGAGTCACATTAATACACAATAATAATTCTACTGTGTACACTTGTCCAGTAATGTAGAGTTCTCATAGTTTTTTTCTCAAAAATTATTTTAAATTTAATTTATTGAATTGTTATTTACATTTTATAGATGAAAAAGGGAGCATCAGGGAAGTTGTCTTCTTTAGGTCACATAAAGCTGGACTCAAACTTTTTGCCTCTACAATTTTTTTTCACAATACTAGGGTGACACCAAAAGAACTCAGGGAAAAGAAAAGGGCACCCACCCACCACAGAAAGCCGTGAGCTTTGCAGTGCCCATCTCATGCCTTCTAAAGAATCACTTATTTCATCAGGCTCTGAAATTTTTTTGACTTGTGTATAATAATAAAAAAAAAAACTCTTTAATTGATATGCTCCTTTGTACATTGGTATCATTAATAATACACCAATATATATGCACAAATATATCACCTAAGAAAACACATACCTGATAGCTTGTGAAGGTTTGTTTCTTGGCTTTTTAGAACACACTCTGACATATTCCTTCTTGTTTGCATTTTCAATGAACTTCACATATATTCTTTTGTATTTACTCTTTGCATCTCCAAAATATCCAAGATACTGAGGAAAGAAACACTTTTGAGTTACATAATTGTTCAATCTATATATAAATGCTACTTTGTTGGTTCGATTGACTATCACATAGCCAACCTTCAAGTTTTTAAAATGCAGCTCTGGCCAGGCTAATTTTACCCTCTAAAAAACTGATCCCAGGCTCATTATTGATTTCATATGTACAAGTCCATATGTACAAGCAATATCATTAGGCATATTCTTACTTCCAGTTACATAAGTATGACAGAATAACTTCCATCAGTCTTCTGGTAAATCAGGATATTTGACTAGTAGAACAATCAATATAAAGGAGCCTCTGAGTTCATCTGAACTCTTCATAGGCTAACATTAATCCCTTTCCTTTATTTAAAAAAAAAAGTTAAACAATAGTACAAGGTCATTTAATTTTAAATAGCTGATATTTAACAAATGACTTTATTTTTATATTAGACTATCAAAGAGCATCAATATTCTAGTTCAAATTATATGCTATTTTATATCAAAATTATTCAATATAAAATACTTCTAAATTTAAATCATTCTGTTTTTTTCAGGACCACTGTCAAAATAAGGCTAATATAAACATGCATTTTACTTACACTATTTGTAGCAGCAAATTCTCTTTGACCATCTCGAATTTCAGGAACAAATTTCTGTAATAAAGCTTTTTGTACTTTCCAAATAGCTGGAGGTTCTTTTCCTGTTTTTAAAGCCTCCTGTAATAACCAGAATTAATGATACTTTATAAAACACAGCAACATATTTTAGATCTTACAATGTTAGAGATGAATCTGAAAGGCCTACCCTAGCTCAACCTTTTATCTTACCTCTCTATCTGATATTCTGCAATAATTCTTATAAGCTGATTAGGTTATTCAGTCTCTGCTTAAATTATTCCAGAAATAGGGAGTTCATTAACACACAAAGTAGCCCATTACCCATTTGTGCAGCTAAAACTAGTGGAAAGTTTTCTTCTAATGACACTGTCCTATGTTACATATGCAATTTTATAACCATGTATATATACATATCTTAAAAGACCCTAAACAAACACATTAAAATATTAAAAGTAGTTAATTGTGAATAATGAGAATATGGAATGTTATATTCTTCACTGCACTTTTTTTCTTTTTTGGAGACGGAGTCTCACTCTGTCGCCCAGGCTAGAGTCTCGTGTCGCCCAGTGGCGTGATCTCAGCTCACTGCGAGCTCCGCCTCCCGGGTTCACGCCATTCTCCTGCCTCAGCCTCCCGAGTAGCTGGGACTACAGGCGCCCGCACCACACTTGGCTAATTTTTTGTATTTTTAGTAGAGACGGGGTTTCACCATGTTAGCCAGGATGGTCTCGATCTCCTGACCTCATGATCCGCCCGCCTTGGCCTCCCAAAGTGCTAGGATTACAGGAGTGAGCCACCATGCCCGGCCTTCACTGCACTTTTTAATATCATTCCAATGTTTTTTAAAAAGGCAAAAGTGACTGGATGCAGTGGCTCATGCCTGTAATCCCAGCACTTTGGGAGGCCAAGATGGGAGGACTGTTTGAGGCCAAAAGTTTGAGACCAGCCTGGTCAACATAGCAAGATCCCATCTCTATTTAAAAAAATACATAAAAAGGCAAAAGCAAAGCAAGCAAACAGAAACCCGAAAATATGTTATTTTAAACACAGCTAAAACTTTCTTACATAAAATTATTACATTCTCTTCATGGTTATACAACTTGAAATTATGAAATTAAATTTAATTCTACTTTTATGTGATAGTCCTCTGTTATTTTTGTTTAAACTTTTAAATTATATAAATAACGATTTTCTCCAAACTACTAATAATGAGTTGGGAACCGTGAAAAAAGTCAACATTTTTAAACTACTGTAATTACTAATACTGAAATGTAACTGACTACATTTGTACAGAAATACATACAACTAAGTTAAAGTTAAAATTATCTTCAATGATATCTGACATCTACTCTTAATATTTTGATTTTATCAAACACTTATAACGGGATAAAACTTTCTATAATTCAAAGTAGATGCATGCTATTAAAGTCATAATGAAGGCTATCACAGGCACACCGGCTAAACTATGACCTTTACACTGGTGAACGCTGACATCACCTTAAAAGTCTCTATGTCTTCTATCTTTACCACAAATTCGTCACGCTCTCTGTATTGGCCTTCTCCTCCGCTTTCTGTGTTCTCCTCATCTGTAAAACCTTCTATGGCAACAGTGTCCTGTCCTTTTGCAAATTGGTCTGAAGGAAGACCATCAAGTTCAATGGGCTTTGAGGATTCCGAAGAGCTTATATTTTCCAGAATATTTACTGCATATGAAGTAGAGTGGAGAGGTTCTTGCTTAACTGCACCCACAGTGGTGGAGGAAGTAGTAGCCGTACCAGTAGTATTGGCAGTTGGGCTAGTAGTTGCCACCTGTAAGGCTTCTGAAACGAAACCAAGCAAATGGAAATCAGTATTACAAATATTTAAACACTTACTTGTTTTGTGTAAAACTTAAACAGTTTAAAAAGAAAGACTTGATTATTTTGTAATAAAATTGGTTGAAACAAAACCACAGGAAGAAATTAGACAATAGATGTTAATTTTCAAGAATCAAAGATGTGAGAATTGAGTCTGAATGACAAGTAGACTGCAAACCTACAACTATCTACCTACCCTCCCATTGCCAATTCCATGTAAGTAGAGCAAAACTATTTTTAAAAGAGGCTGGGTGTAGTGACTCACCATCTGTAGTCCCAGCCCTATTAAAAAAAACAAAAAAATTAGCCAAGCATAGTGTTGTGTGCCTGTAGTCTCAGCTAATCAGGAGGATGAGATGCAAAAATTGCTTGGGCCCAGGAGTTTGAGGGTTACAGTGAGCTATGATGGTGCCACTGCACTCCAGTGTGGGTGACAGAACAAGACTCTACCTAAAAAAATAATAAAAATAAAGACATGAAAGTGATAAAAGATAAGGAAGGGTCGGCCAGCCAAAACTGTGACTCTTCATAGAAGATGAAAAACCAAATACATGTGGGGAAAAAAAAAAAACCCAAAACATTCTGAAACAGCACCAGAGGCTATCAAAATTAAAATGATTATAAAGTAGTACTATGAAAAACTGTATGCCAAAAAATTAAATAAGTTAGATGAAATGAACAAATTCCTAGAAAGACACAAACTACTAACAAAGATTGGGGCCGGGCGCAGTGGCTCATGCCTGTAATCCCACCATTTTAGAGGCCAAAGCAGGTGGATCACGAGGTCAGGAGTTTGAGACCAGCCTGACCAACACGGTGAAACCCTGTCTCTAATAAAAATACAAAAATTAGCCAGGCATGGTGGTGTGTGCCTGTAATCCCAGCAACTCAGGAAGGTGAGGCAGGAGAATTGCTTGAACCCGGGAGGCGGAGGTTGCAGTGAGCCAAGATTGTGCCACTGCACTCCAGCCTGGGCAACAGAGACTCTGTCTCAAGAAAAAAAAAAAAAAAAAAAGACTCGGGAAGAAATAGAAAATCTGAATACCCCAATACAAAGTAAAGAAAATAAAAGTAATTTCAAAACATCCCACAAAGAAAAGCATAGGCCCATATGGCTTCACTGGATGATTCTATCAATAATTAAAAGATATCAATCTTTTATAAACTCCAAACAATAGGAGGAAACGCTTCCCAACTCATTCTGTGAAGCCAGTATTATTCCAATACCAAAACCTGACAAAAACAGCATGAGAAAACTATAGACTAATATCCCTTAGTATATAAATACAAAAACCCACAATGAAATACTAGCAAATCCACCAACATACAAAAAGAATCATACAATGTGACCACGTGGGATTTATCTTAGGAATGCAAAGTTAGTTTAACACCTGAAAATCAATGTAATACACTATGTTAATAGAAAACAGCATAGGAGCACAGGATCATCTCAATAGGTGAAGAAAAAGCATCTGACAAAATGTAATGCCCTTTTATGATAAAAACATTCAACTACCTGGGAACTTCCTCAACTTTACAGAGGACATTTAGAAAAAATCAGTAACTAACATCATACTTAGTGGTTAAAACTGTAAACTTTCTCCCTAAGAAAGATATCTGAAGAAGCAAAACTATATTTGCAGGTTACATGATCCTGTATATAGAAAATCCCAAGGCCTGGGCGCAGTGGCTCACTCCTGTAATCCCAGCACTTTGGGAGGCCGAGGCGGGCGGATCACCTGAGGTCAGGAGTTCGAGACCAGCCTGGCCAACATGGTGAAATCCCGTCTCTACTAAGAATACAAAAAAATTAGCCAGGCATGGTGGCACACACCTGCAATCCCAGCAACTTGAGAGGCTGAGGCAGGAGAACTGCCTAAACCTGGGAGGCGGAGGTTGCAGTGAGCCAAGATCTCACCACTACACTCTATCCTGGGCAACAAGAGCAAGAACTCCATTTCAAAAAACAAACAAAAAAAAATCCCAAGGAATATACTGAAAAACTATCAGAACTAAAAAATGAGTTCAGCAAGATTGCAGGGTATAAGATCAATATATAAAAATCAAATGTATTTCTATACATTTGCAGTAAACAACCCAAAAATAAAATTAAGAACACAATTCCATTTATAATAGCATCAAAAGTAACATTTATGAATAAATTTAACAAAAGAACTGCAAAACTTACATTGTAAAAACTATAAAAACACTGTTCAAAAAAATTATAGAAGATCTATATAACTGGAAAAACATCCCATGTTCAAAGATGAGAAGACGCAACACTGTTAAGATGGCACTGTTCCCCAAACTGATCTATGGAATCAACCCACTTCCTATAAAAATCTGAGCTTCATTTTTTAAAAAAATTGAAAAACTGTTCCTAAATTCATATGGAAATGAAAGGGACCCAGAATAGCCAAAACGATCTTGGAAAAAAAGAACAAAGTTGGAAGACTGACATTTCTCAATTTCAAAACTTACTATAAAGCTATAGAAATACAGACTGTGATACTGACACGGACATACATAGGTACAGATCAATGAAACAGAATGAAAGTTCAGAAATAAACTCCTATACTTATGAGCAAATGATTTTCAAAAAAGGTGCCAGAACCATTCTAATAGAGAAAGAATAGTTAACCATCCTACTATGATGGTTATAATTAAAAATACAGACATTAACAAATGTTACCAAGAAAGTGGAATGAATGGAGTCTTTATACATCACTGATGAAAATGTAAAATGGTACAACCACATTGGAAAATAGTTTGGCCATTCCTCTATTAAGCATGCAGATATATGATTGAGGAATTCCACTTCTGGATGTGTACCCTAGAGACAATAAATAGCCATACAAACCTTTGTACATGAATGTTTACAGATTTATTCATAAGAGCCAAAAACTCTATCAATGGATAATTGGATATACAAAATGTGATATATCCACATTAGGGAATAAAAAGGAATTAGATACTGAAACATGCTACAACATAGATAAACCCTGAAAACATTATGCTAAATGAAAGAAGCCAGTTACAGAAGGTCACATATCATAGGATTCCCTTTACACGAAACATCCCAAATAGGCAAATCTACAGAGAGAGAAAGATTTGTGGTTGCCTATAGCTGGTTGTGGGTATGGGAATGGACTCCTTAATGGATACAGGGTTTCTTTTTGAAAGATGGAAATGCTGCACAAGTCTATGAATCACTGAATTGCACACTTTAAATGAGTGGATGTTATTGTGTATGAATTATAATTCAATAAAACTTAAAAATATTTCAAATACCAGAGCTGACAGAGGAACTCTGGGCTGAGGAACAAATATAAAGAACATGTAGCATTCCAGTGGTAAGTCTGAATAATACTGATGAACTAAAATAGTCACATATACAACAATAAGTCAATAAAAATGGGAAGGCCAGGCTGGGCACAGTGGCTCATGCCTGTAATCCCAGCACTTTGGGAGGCTGAGGCAGGCAGATCACTTGAGGTCAGGCATTCAAGACCAGCCTGGCCAGCATGGTAAAACACCATGTCTACTAAAATACAAAAATTAGCCAGGCATAATGGCAGATGCCTGTAATCTCAGCTACTCAGGAGGCTGAGGCAAGAGAATCACTTGAACCTGGGAGGCGGAGGTTGCAGTGAGCCGAGATTGTGCAACTGCACTCCAGTCTGGGTGACAGAGCAAGATTCCTTCTCAAAAAAAGAAAAAAGAAAGGAAGGCCAGTGATCCCTTTAACTGTTCTGAGCTATAGGCAGAAGGGGTGTTTGACCACAGGCTAAAATGCAAAAGCTATACTCTGAAGAAAGTGAATTCTACTTGCCTAGAATGGTGGAGGAGCTGAGAGAAAACCAAAGCAGGGCCTGAGGCAAAGCCAGACTTCCAATACAGAAAAAATGGAAATGCAGACTAGCAGGGGAAATCCATGAATGAACTAAAGTGCTTGACAAATAGAGTAAAGACCTCCTTATTGCTACCAGCCAGCCTACCTGTTCCTGTCCCAAATTAAAGCCATCCTCATACATTTACGCATTTCCCACTCAAGGGAAAAGGCCTGTTGAGGAAATATAGATGAATATTCTAATCATGTTAGGAGCCCATACTATTTTATCCTAACATATTTCTATAATGCTATAGTTACACGGTCATACTTTTCTGTCACAAAAATATGTGTGTAAATGGAAACTGATTTGTAACTGAAGGCTCAAAATATTACACATTTCTAACATACAATTGTATAGTTGATCCAAATTAATATCTTTTCACATTTTAGACAAGTATTAAATGTAAAAATCATGCTTCTGTTGGACATGGCACTTAAAATTATTCATACATGGATCCATGGATAGTACTTATTGAGATAGATTTTACGACCCATTTTATTTGTCCTTCACTTTTATTGATATAAGAACTGAGAAACCATGTTCATATAAATAATGGACAAATTAAGGAATAAAAGTGACTTTGTTATAGCAATGTCACTGACTTTTGCAAATACTTTCTAAGTTATATGGCAAAACAAATCACATAGCTATCTGTGAACCAAAACAGAGATGCTGCAGCACACTCTGAGAAAAGGAAATACTAAAGGTATTTTAGTATTTAGTTTGCTTTAATCAGATACAAAATAATCCCAAGGAGAAGCTATGAGGTATAAGAATGAATGAAGGGTAAACTGGGAAATGTATAAGTAAATGTAAACAAATGACTAAAAGACTATTAATGATGATAGAATTAAAATATGTGTAACAATAACATTTATGTCAGGAGGGGATTAAATGGAGCTCCACTGTTCAAAAATCTATATTATTCAGAGAAAGGAAGATACTGACAGATTTGGAGAAGCTAAAAGTGCATGTTGTAATTTCTATTGTAACCAGGAAAAGAATAAAATATTTCACCAAAATAATCAGGGGGTGGGCAGCTAGATAAAGATATGAATAAATAGCAAGACTGACCACATAATGATTATTGAAATGGATGATGCCCCCAGAACTGGGTTTCATTATGCCAATCTCTGTACTTTTGTATATGTTTGAAAATTTCTATGAAAAAAGCAAAAAAATTTTTTTTAGAAAAGAATGTATAACTTCTAGTAGAGGGAAAGTTCATCAATACTTTATTTATATGCCCTTTACAGGAAGTTTTAAAAACAAACCAAACAATAGTCTTTTCTTTTTTTAAGAGATAGCAACTAGCTCTGTCACCCAGGCTGGAGTGCAATGGTGTGATTCCAGCTCACTGCAGCCTCAAACTCCTGGGCTCATATGATACTCCTGCCTCAGGCTCCCCATTAGCTAGGAAGACAGGCACATGCCAACATGCCCAGCTGTTTTTTGTAGAGCTAGGATCTCACTATGTTTCCCAAACTAAAAAGTATAGTCTTTAGAGATGCATACATACATGGTAAAATTATATTAAGAAAAGTAAGAAAGTGATTACCATCCAAGTCAGTTAGTGATTTGCTCTCGAGGTTAACAGTGGGTTTAATTTAATACTCAATTAATTTTGATACTTTCTTGCTTTCCAATGAATGACATTTAACACTATAAATCTGCTTCTTCACACCAAACCCTGGCCACATCCTATTAGTTTCAGTATATAATGCTCCACTGTCCATTCCAATTAGTTTGTCATTCATTCCAGTTTTGGTTTCCTTTTTAAGCCAAGAGTTATTTAGAAGGGTGAGTTTTTCTTCGTTCCTTTCTTTTTTCTTTCTAGAAATGGCTGCACTGTATCCAGGGAATGTAGCTTGAATAATGTCCGCATTTTCAAATCTGTGGAAGTTTTGTTCTGTATTTTTCTTTATGCATGTTTAATTTTCATATGTGGGTTGTATTTCACAAGAAAAAATATTCCAAAAGAAAACATAGATACGGAAAATATACTAAAAAATGCTAATAACAACAAAATTAGTATGACAATATTAAAAACAAATCATTAAGTGGGAAAAAGAAAGATTTTATTATGATAAAAGGAAATTTAACTGTAGTAAAATTTTATGCACTGAATTACATGGGTTCAAAATATCAAGTAAACAGTATTAGAAAAATAATATAACATAATGGGAAACTTTAACACACCTTTCTCAGGAATCAACAGATCAAGCAATCTAAAAACAAATAAGGGTAGAGAGGAGTTTTAAAACTTTTTATTACTATGAAATTTTAGACTACACAAAAGTAGAGAATACAAACCCTACTACAACCCAGCTGTAACAAGCACAAACATTTTGGTTCATATGTAAACATTTTCTTAAATAACCTAATATCATTTATTAAATAAAAAAGATATAAAGGATTTGAACACTATTAATAAAATCTATTAATACTTAGTATTTATAAAAATTGGACTATCTATAAAAACGGACCATTTACCAAGCTACTAACAACATTTCCATAAATTTCAAAATGTGAACATATTCCCTGAACACAATACAAAAGAGTCAAATTAATAATTAAAACAAAAACTAGTAGAAAACCCCTGACCATTCCTCATAACTCCTGGGCTAAAAATGAAATCAAAACTGAAATAATAAACCAGTTTGAAAAGAAGTGAGACCATTATAAACTGAAACTGTTAGATATGGTCAAAGTATGGTGCAAAGAAGAAAACTTACAGCTTAAATGCCATTAGACAGAAAATACAAAAATAAACTAAGTATTAAACTCAAGAAGCCAGAAAGAGATATCAAATTATACCCAAGGAATACAGGGCAAAAGAATTAAGATAATAACAGACATTAAGAAAAAGAGTAAAAAATAACAGGAGCAAAAAAATAAAAGTAATTTGGCTCTTTAAAAAAAACCATTTATTAGGCAAAACCTTTCACTGACAAGGAAAAAATGCAAATAATTATTTAGAGGAAGAAAGAGGGTATAACTACAGAGGTAGAAGAGACTAAAACTTAGGGATTACTATGGACAACTTTACAACCACAGAGTTTACAATCTAAATGAATGATTTTTCCTAGAAAATGTAACTTTCTTAAATTGACCTAGACAGACCAAGCAACCTCAAGAAAAACTGGAAAGATGGTTAATTAGATCTATTCTTAGAAAAGTTTTATCAAATCCCTATTATATATGATAAACTTTCAAAGCTTAGATGAACAGAAAAATTTTCCCAGTTTAATTTGTAAGATCAACATAATCCTGAATACAAAAGTGAGTCAGATTAAGACAGAAAATACTACAAGCTAATCTCACTTATGAATCTAAGTGTAAAACTCTCAAATAAAATACTAGCAAGTTAAATCTTTCAACAGATTAAAATCATCTGTCATGACCAAGCAGGGATCATGATAGTCCCTAAGCAAAACTATACAACCCCCAAGCAATGAAACTTCACAACAAAACCCTCTATCTGGCATGAGGAATGGGTAAAGAAGCCTTGTGCAAGGCTAACAGTAAGGGGAAAATCTATTTCTTTTTTCTCTTTTTCGCTCCCAACTCTGTCCAGAGAGGGGTCCAAGTCAAAGAGCTGAAATGCAGTAATAATGAATCAGAAATCTAAAACCCTAACAGAACGCTTGTCTTTTTGGCAAAAGCAACCTAGAAACAAGGCCCCTAAGGGATTAAGACAATAGGGAGAATCCCTGTTCCTTCATTTCTCTCACTGCATTGCCCCAAGGGCGGTCCCAGTTGCAGAGAATTATGTCTAAGCATGGGCAGATAAATCTCAAAAACAAAACAAAACAAAAAAAAACAACAATCCCAGCCTTCCAGGCAAATGACTAGGAAAGGGGACTCTGGGATCTGGGCAGTGTGGGGAAAATCCCAGGGAAAAGGGAGCTGGAGAATGGGATCCTCTCATTCTATGTATGGACCCACACAAATCAGAGTTTCATACCTAGGATGCACAAGTGTAAGATAGACCAAAACTAGCAAAAGAAAGTCTTTGAGATCTGAACTACAACACAGTCTACCATACACCCAAGTTCCAGGCTAACTGCTGAAACAGACCTATAGCAGCAAAGCAGAAGTCTGAAAACAGAACTGATACTGGAAACACCATTCACACAAAGTAAGATAGAACTTATGGTCTAACTGCCTGCTAAAACAGAACAAAATAAATCAATATGCTCCAGAGGATGTTAATAGAACCTAGAGATAATACAGCACTCAAAATGTCCAAGATACAATCCAAAATTACACAATATACAAAGACCCAGAATATCCCATAATGCCAAATAAATTTCAGAGACAAAGAACTAAAACAGACCTTAAAACAAAATTAAAACCCAAATTTTAATTTAATTTAATTTATTTTATTTTATTTTTGAGACGGAGTCTTGCTCTGTCGCCCAGGCTGGAGTGCAGTGGCGCAATCTCGCCCTCGCTGCAAGCTCCGCCTCCTGGGTTCACGCCATTCTCCTGCCTCGGCCTCCCGAGTAGCTGGGACCACAGGTGCCCGCCACCATGCCCGGCTAATTGTTTTGTATTTTTAGTAGAGACAGGGTTTCACTGTGTTAGCTAGGATGGTCTCGATCTCCTGACCTCGTGATCCGCCCACCTCGGCCTCCCAAAATGCTGGGATTACAGGAGTGAGCCACCGTGCCTGGCCCCAAATTTTAAGTTTTAAAAGATCTTCAAGAAGCCCAGAAAACTGACGGTGGTATTACACATTTTTTTTTAAGCTTTTAACACATTTCAGCCAAGTCCATTTTATCCAGAGATGCAAACAAAACTGAAGTTGGAAACACCAATTTTGGTTTCATTACATTGTTGAGATCTGGGTGCCTGTCACTTGTGTCCTTAACAGTTTGTTCTGCATACCCATGGCTCTCCTAAGAAGTCGGGGCTGAGTGCTGTTCGTCAGCTTGGCCTTCACTTTGAAAAAATATACCCGTCACTTTGAATGAAATCAAGTTGTAACTAGACTGTATACTCTAACATTCTGCTTCCACTGACTTGATAATAGTAAATTACTTGATACAGATTCAGAAGCATTTTAGTAATATAAAAACTAGTTTTATACTGAACTTTAATTCAATCTGAAAGGAGTAAGGAATGGTGAAAACAGCACCCATCCCTCGTTTCAGGATTCAAAACTAGGGGTGGGTTTTTATATTCCATTGGTCTTTTAAATGCAAATATAGAATTCAGAGTGTTAGACAACTGTGCACTATCTTGCCTAAAAGAGCCCAGGATTTAGTTTATGTTGTTGATACAAGATACAGTTCCATTAGTTTCTTCTTTTTTTTTTTTTGAGACGGAGTGTCGCTCTGTCGCCCAGGCTGGAGTGCAGTGGCCGGATCTCAGCTCACTGCAAGCTCCGCCTCCCGGGTTCACGCCATTCTCCTGCCTCAGCCTCCCGAGTAGCTGGGACTACAGGCGCCCGCCAGGTCGCCCGGCTAGTTTTTTGTATTTTTAGTAGAGACGGGGTTTCACCATGTTAGCCAGGATGGTCTCGATCTCCTGACCTCGTGATCCGCCCGTCTCGGCCTCCCAAAGTGCTGGGATTACAGGCTTGAGCCACCGCGCCCGGCCTAGTTTCTTTTTTTCTTAATCCAACTCCTATAATGAAAGTAAATATGTAAATTTCTTACTTTATAATTATTTTATCAAAAACTTAACTAGAAAACTTTATTATTTTAGAGCAAGGAATATGCCCTTTAGGCATGTGAATAATTTAAAGTCAAAAATAATTTAAAAGTCAAAAAACAGGAGGAAACAGCTGCAACTAAAGACATCTTCATATGCTTAGAATGGCTACAGCAGTCCACAAAAAACTAGCAGCAAGCCTATGTTACAGAAACTATTACAAGTATTTGGAAACTGGCATCAGTGGAAGATATACTCGCTTTTAAGTTATTTACCATGGAACTGTGAAATGTGGAGTACCACAGGCTCATCGTATCTCTGTGACTTCATTTTAACTGTTTGGGACTGTACAACCTATGTGCAAAACTCAGAATTCTACTCACAAAATTAAAACTCAAACCTGGCTACTTTAACTCATGGTCACCTCAATGTTCTACTTTTCTTTTACATACCCTCACTCATTATTCGAGTACCTGCTACATTTCAGGTCTTTCAAATACAAAGATGAATACAGTATAACTACAATTAATGACTCAGATTATGCATTATGTTCCTTATGTCCCTGAGTCCTTTCAAAAACCCGAGAGGTTACTATATACTGACTATATCTATATATACTGACTGTATCACTATGTCCCATTTTACAGATGAGGAACATGCCCTAAAGTCACAGAGCTATGATTCTAGAAGTTGAACCCAAGGTGATTTAACTCTAAAGCCTAAATTCTCAACCATAACCCTGCACTAGCTTGAAGGAATTCACTTTCTAATGAAATATGCAAATATAAATGAACACATTAAAACACAAAAGTAAATGCTTTCATTGACATTTAAGGGCTGTGGGAATTGAAAGGGTAGGAGCACTAATTCTGTCTGGAAAAATGTCTACAACATGACTTTGAAAATAGTCTTTAAAGATCAGTAAGTATCTTCTAGACTAAAAACTGGCGAAGAGAGTAGTCTACACAGAGAAAAATGTGTTCAAAGGTTCACAACTGTGGAAGGGGGACAGACATCCAAGAAACAATGAAAAATTCAATTGTCACAGAAGAGGGACAGTGGAAAGAGAGTAAAACATGGAAAAAGGAATTTTTACATATAATCTTTATTTTTCCCATGAAGCACAGAGGTGTTTTGAAATAGAAGTAAAAATCAGCTTTCCTTTTTTATAAAGATGAATCTGTTGACAATGTGGAAGATGGACTGGCATAGAGACTGGTGAGAAAAAATTCTAGGCCAGGCACAGTGGTTTATGCCTATAATCCCAGCACTTTGGGAGGCCAAGGCGGGAGGTCTGCTTGAGGCCAGGAGTTCAAGACCAGCCTGGGCAACATAGCAAGATCCCATCTTTACAAGAGATTTAAAAAAAATTAGCCAGGCATGGTGGCATGTGCCTGTAGTCCCAGTTGCTCAGGAGGCTGAGGAAGGAAGATTGCCTGGGCCCAGGAGTTTGAGGCTTCAGTGAGCCAGTATCACACCACTGTACTCCAGCCTGGGTGACAGAGCAAGACTCTGTCTCTTAAAATAATAAAAAAAGAAAAAAAGTTTGTAATGAGTAGTCAGTTGCAATAGTCCATGTGACAAATGATGGCTTTTTTCAGATGAGGCAACAGGGATGGTGGTAAGAGAACTTCGAAGACATAATAGTAAGGATTAGGTTGATAGTGATGATTTTAACTAAAAATGAGATAACATATGTCTGGAAGAAACTAGTTTTAGACTCATGTTTTAGAACCGAGATTACAAAAGGTTTATTCTGGGAATGTAAGAGGGAATATAATAGTGATTGCAAAGCACTCTGAACTGGGGGAGCCGTTATAAACCGTACTAGGATTAGACACATCCATGGTAGTAATGTCTTTGAATCTAAGACTGACTTTCTATCATGTTAATTTCCCTGTGTAATGAAATGAGAATTCTTTAGAAATGTATTATCAGATATTTATGCTAACAGATTATTTGGATACCAGTTGTCACGTAACACTTTAGAAGTTAAAGGTAGTCAAGTCCAGAGAGAAGCTGGGAAGTATGTTACAAAACAAAGTTTAAGTCTTCAAGCACCACCCTATTTATCCTAAAGAGCTGAGAAAGAATGTGGGCTCTAGAACCAGACAAACCTGGGTTCAGATTCCAGCTCTGTCACTTACTAGGGGTATGGGCCCACATAATTCATTTATTCTCAGTTATATCATCTGTATATTGGAGATAACAATGTGTATCTCACAACACTGCTACTAGTTCCTGGCACAGAGGTGGCAGTTGTATTATTGTTACAAATAAATTTTTCCTTGGCATGTTTCTTACAATAGAAAATTCCATACTTACTGCCAATTGTTTATATAAGTCAATGCTTCTTAAAATATTTCCTCTAAAGCTCCCTTAGCCACAGAGTCAAGTGAAACACATACCCAAAGATTTGGGTACATAATCTGGAGCCAGCACAACATTTAAAAATTTTATCTTACTTATTATACGCATGCTGCACATAACCATATTTAATGGTTCAGATTTTAACTCTATAACATCCCTGTTGTCTCATCTGAAAAAAGCTATCATTTGTCACTTGGACTATTGCAACATATTTAAACATAACCATATTTAATACTAAAATGTTAATCTTCAGATAAAATTGGCAAACTAAGAAAATGTATCAGGTTTATACTACAGCAATACCCACGATACAGTGCCTCAATTACCTCACGATGTCTCAGATTAGAGAAATCTGGATGGCACACTGTACAGATTATGCTGCCTTTGGCAAAAAGCCAAGAAAAATCAGAACTACTTAACCTAAAACCCAGACCTTTCCTACAGGCAAGATAATTTTTTTTAAAAAGTCCTTAAGATACCTACCTATACATTTTGTCCTGAAAATATACTTGCAGACCTGCTTTAAGTGAAAAAAGCTTAAAATGTGGGCTCTAGCCCGAAAAAGAAGTAATAATTATGAATCTAAATTTTAAAACTTTACCTGTTTTCTTCTTTTTATCAGAAGTAGCATCCAAAGTAGTTAAGGGAGTGGAGATGCTTTTATAAGCATCTTGACTACATCCAGGATCATCTTCATCAGAAGAAAATGAAGATAAATGTTCCAAGTTTTTAAGTTCATTATCAACTTTATCTGATGGACTGTTACTGCCAGTTTCAGACACTGAAGGTGTGGGTATTGTAGATGAAGGCTTGGGAAGTGGTGGGGGACAAAATGCACGAACCATCTGGGTCCCTGGCCGTCTAGTCCTGTTAGGCATTCGTACAGCAAGAGTGGAAAACTGCTGCTTGGGCCCAGATTTCAGGAAATCTAAGAAAGACGCAATAAATCCTGTTTTGACTTCTGGTTGTTTTTCCTCCACCTCTTTGATCTTCTGTCTCATTTTTTCTTGATGCTGATAACCATCATGGCAGCTTTCTGAGGAAGGAGGAGTATATGGTAAGTATGTATCTGTTCCCCTTGGATTCTGGCGTTTGCCTTGGGCAGGTCTTTTCAGCTGTTTCTGATTACTATTGTCTTCCTCTTTAACTTGCCCTTTTCCTTTAGTTCTTTTCTTTTGAAGGTTAAAATGCATTAAATCTTGGTTTTCTTCTTCAATCTTGACACTGACTGCATCCCCAGATTGGGCCATGGCCAACAGTGCAAGTGCACTCCTAGCTGGGTTCACTGACACACCACTGTCCTCACCCCCTAAGGTAAATTCACTCTCTGATGTAGCACTCTCTCCACTTATACTTCTACTACTAGAAACAAACTCTTGGTTTCTGTTATTATTTAATGTACTATCAACAGGAACTTCACTGTCTTCTTCAGATTCAAGATTGGTAGCAGACTGTTTCTTGAATGGGCCAGAACTTTGCTCTTGGACTTCATGACTTGGTCCAACCACTGCTGAAGTTACTTTAGTTGGTATATTTTGACCAGGTGTTTCAATGTGCTGTTGATCAAGAGTCATTTTTGACTGAAGGGTAGGTACTGGTGAAAGGTTCACAGTAACCTGATTTCCATTTAAGGAAGTATCATTTATATTCTGTGGCTTTCCTACTGTAGCTGTCATAGAGTTAAAATCTGAAGTCACATGCCTGACATCTAATGACTGCTGAAAATGAGATTTAGAATCACCATCTTCAACAGCCTGCATGGTTTCATTTGAAGTTGACTTGGAAAATTCAGAAGGTGTAACTCCACAAGCTGCTGCTGTAGCTGCTAAGATATCATCTACATTTGATAAAATATTTCTTTCATCACTAAGAAGCACTGCCTCTGGGAAACACATCGATCCAAGAGAAACAAACTGATTCTTTGAGTCATGTTGATTTGTTTCACTAAAATGGCCCTTTGTTGTTAGATGTTGTTGTAACGGTTTTGAAGACTCAGAGAGGTCCATTTTCATAACTTCAGAATTTTGAGGATGGAGTTGCTGCTGAGAATGATTGCCATTGCTTTGAATAACATGACCTTCCATCTGAAGGAAAGGATGTACTATTTGTTGAGGGCTTTGAACACGCTGTGCTTGTAAAGATGCCTTTACTTGACCTAAACCTGCCTGCAGTATTGACTGCTGAAGAATCTGTAAATCACAGGCAGAATCTAAAAGGACCTGTGTATTAGGAAGAGATGCCTGAGGGCCATGCCCTAAAGCATGATTTGGAATTTGAATCTGAGATGAAGCATTAATTATTTGATTGTGTTGTTCCTGGACCTTGGATTCATGCACCTTAAGTACAAGAGGATGCTGCTGCTTTAAGTCTTTAGTATTCAACCTTATTTGTGGAGTCTGTATTAAATTAGTTGCATTCTTAAGATCAAGGGTAGCTGCATTACTGACTTGGCCAATTTGTTGGTTAAGTTGTGTCACTGAACCAACAACGCTTTCTTCTTTCTTTGACGCTTGTAGAGCAACCCCAATAACTTGATCTTCAAGACGGGAATTACTTCTGATTACACTCTGAGAATATCTGTCATCTGCTTTTGACACCTTATAAGTTGATTCTTGAGCATTAATTTCCCCATCAGATAGCCTTTGGGTTGACGACTCAAGAGATGCTTGTGGCTGCAATACCTGTAACTCTTGCATTGGAAAACCATCTTCTTGCTTTGAAGACGTATACACATCTGAGTCAAGCTTTCTTTCAGCATAAGACTTTGGGTCAGGGGAAGTTATGTTATTTTGTAATGTCTGACAATGAGTAGAGGATGCAAAAGATGATGACTGGACACCAGGCAAAAACTTCTGGGACTGGGGAGATGATGACTCTTGAGTCTGAACATTTTGAGAAGAATGCATAGAAATGTAATTCTGGGTCGGGCTAGAGTCTGGCAAATTCTGAGCCCGAGAGGCAGAAGAATAAGAAAGAGAAGGGGCTGTTAATGTTAGGGACTCCCCTGAAGCATAGCTTTCTGAAGGACTAACAACTGACAAAACTTGTGATTGAGATGAATAGCTAACCTGTGTCTGGCTAACTGGTGATAAACCCTGAGAGTGACCAGATGAGTAACTTTGAGACTGACTTACTGAAGACAGATCTCTTGTTTGAGCAGGGTAATTCTCATTTGTAACTGAAGACAATACCTCTTGCTGATTAGATGAATAACTAAGCGTCTGATTTTCAGGAGTTATAGTCTGAGATGACCCAGAAAAAGTCAATGTTTTATACAAGGGTGGCAATTTCTCCACCTTGCTGGACCTATAAACCTGTGAATGAACAATAGATGGCACATTATGTGGCTGTACTAAACCATAATTTTGGGACTGACTGACTGATAAAAGGCTTGGTAGCTGCGCTGTAGAATAAATTTGTGCTTGGCCCGATATTACAGAACTCTGGTTATGTAAAGGTTTGGAATAGCTTAGTGTTTGCACAGGAGGAATTATACTTTGAGGTTTAGGGGTCTTGGTTGATGTTAGTGGTTGTTCTGTAGAACAGCTTTTTACTTTTGTAGTAGAAGGAGGATACCCTGATGATGGAATCGCAGATGAGTAAGACTGAGCAAGTTCCACTGAGACCTGGGAGGTCTTCTGTTGTAATCCTCCATTGCTCACCTGAGTGGAATCTCCAATTGGGCTACAGGATAAAGACTGCCTGGTTGTTTCCTGAAAATTAACTACACTTGAATTTGATAGATAACTATGTAAGGAGTGCTGTGAACCAGTCAGTTGTGCCTGAATTGACTGGGTACCTGAAGGCCGCTGATGGTGTTTAATAACACTACATTCTCGAAGAAGAGCTCTTTCAATGGAAGCAGTAGAACTAGTAAAGAGAGTTGAACTGTAGGCTTGAGGAGTCTGCTGGGCTCCCCCAAGTGCTGAAGGCAACAAACTAAATTGAGGTTGTAAAAGATGGGGTGCAGACTCTTGAGCTGAGCGGTATGTTGAAGACTGAGGTGGTATGCTGTTACTTAATACAGAACTGCCCAGGCGCTCAAATGCCAAAGCAGTTGGAACAGTTCCCTGGGAAGTCTTGATTTGTAGCAAAGGGTCATGGTGACTTAAAATTCCATTTGATGTAGTGTTAAAAGTTGAATCCTGAAGCACCAAAGGTGAAGTGGTAGCAAAGTTTCTATTGCTGAAGGTGGTGGGATGCTGATAAGCAGAGAGAGATGGTGGAAGTGTTCCAGTGCTTGGCAAAGGTCCAGTAGCAAACAGCTCAGTTGCTGCTGAAGAATGCATGCCTATAAAGAAAAGGCACAAAGATTTTTATGTAATTATGGTACAATTACTTTAATATGTTTTCATAGTAGTGACTTACATAACCTATTAAAATGTCTTAAGACTGAAAAACTTGACTAGTAAGTTCTGCATGTAAATTTTGAAATTACATTTCAAAATAGCTAGCTTCCCACTTCCATCCTCTTTTTTTTTTTCTTAAGAGACAAGATGTTCATAGTGAAACCCTGTCTCTACTAAAATATACAAAAAACTAGCCAGGCGAGGTGGCGGGCGCCTGTAGTCCCAGCTACTCGGGAGGCTGAGGCAAGAGAATGGCGTAAACCCGGGAGGCGGAGCTTGCAGTGAGCTGAGATCCGGCCACTGCACTCCAGCCTGGGTGACAGAGCAAGACTCCGTCTCAAAAAAAAAAAAAAAAAAAAGAGACAAGGTCTTACTCTGTTGCCCAGGCTAAAGCACAGTGTTGCGATCATAGCTCACTGCAGCTGCAGTGTCCAAAGTAGCTGAGACTACAGGTCATGCCCCCAAAACCTGGTTAATTTTTAAATTTTGTAGAGATATGGGGTCTTGCAATGTTGCTCAGGCTATCTTGAACTCCTGGGCACAAGTGATCCTCCTATCTTGGTCTCCCAAAGTGATGGGATTATAGGTGCAAGCCACCACGCCTGGATTAGCTAGCTTTCATAGAGCAAAAATGAAGTTACAATGATATCAGCAATTCATATCTGTAATTGTTATATAAGAGAATTTATATATAGTTTGATAAGGTCATAGGAAAATGAAGAAATCAGTAAAAATGTACTTATCTCTAGTGATTAATTTATCCCAAAGTCCCAACGCAAAATACCATTGGACAAACTAAAATGTACATAACATTAAAATGGAAAAAAAAACAGTAACTTGCCTACATCTAACATGATAAATAAATATAAAAAACCAGTCAGTGAACTGCAGTTTCTTTTACCACAATATATTCACTTTAAAAATCTCTTGCATTTCAAGCTTTGACTTCCTATGAACAACTTCCCAATCACAATAGATGCATGTTTATCACGAAAAGTTGATCAGAAATTAATAAAGTACTGTCAGAAAGAGACTGTTAACATTTCAGGACAGCATTTTAGCCACATATAGCAAAAGTAAAACTGGGTATACCCTTGTGGTCCGATAGCTCTGTAGAAATGTATTCTATAGAAATAAGTGCATACAAAAATATTTGTACCAGATGTTCATTATAGTTACTGTTTACAGTAAGTAGAAACAACAAAAAGTCCATAAACAAGGGATCAATCAAATAATTATGGCATATCACAATAATACTATTGCCATAAACATTGATGAAGGTGGATGTATATGTTTTGACATAGAAGGATATCCAATAAAAATAAATAACAAACTGTTAATTCCTTTTTGAAAAGTTAGGAACTATCACTTTCCACTTTATATACCTTTTTACTATTTAAATGTTTTATGTGAACTTCCATTAAATTTTTTTTTTCATTTTTGGAAAAATGGGGAAAACAATTCTCTGGCTCTTTGAAAAATATTTTCCCACTTTCCATTAAATATCCAAAAAGAATTACTATTACAAAGATAGAAAATATCTAGTGGCACTTGAAAGAATAAATAACACTTAGAAATGTTTAAAATACACTGAAACTGACAGGAACTAGAATAGTCTTTTGAGATAATATAGTTCAACTCCTTTGCTCTAGCAATGAGGAAACGGGGGTTGACTGGTGATGTGACTTGCTGAGGGTCACGTGATATTCATGAAACTCCAACCAACTGGCTCTACTGCTCTTTACCAGAGATCTCCTGTTGTTCTTTTGTGTGTGTGTTGGGGTGGGGGGAGGGGGGCGTTAAAACATAATAAGTAAACAGCAATAAAGAACTGACATTTAAGTAAATGTAAAGTTACAAATAATGGATTCAGTTTTAATGGTTATTATGAGGTTAAGTGTTTTATGTCACATATATCAAATCATATTTAAAGAACCAATTATAATTACATGGTGACTGACACTATCACAGTTATGCCTAGAATGAGGAGAGGCTAGTTAGAAAGGACAGAGAATATCTGGGGCTTAAAGTGGTGGTAAGGAGCTTCTATTTCTTGAAATCCTTCTATCCAGTAGAGTGATAAAAGATCTTTCTTACTTGACTTACTTCTGCATGATTTATTAGATTAATGTAGAAGGGAGTCACAGAGGCTAGCAAATTCACCACAGTATGCCCACAGAAGCTATTTTGAAATGCATCTCTTGCTCATATTATAATCTCAAACATGTCAAAAGAAGATGTTCCTTATATGTTGTGTATGTTTTTGTCTCAATTTCATTTTTATTTCCCATTTAGAGTACATTAGTTTAGGTCCAGTTTAATGTGCTCAAAAATCCATTAAATTTCTTTTAAATGTCTATATGATAGTAATATCAGTCATGCTCTGAAAAAATAAAAATAAAAAAACTTCTACCTACTAACTTGAGAGTCCAAGCCTTTCTGAATGCAATTCAATTATAGGATCAGATACAAATGAATTGTTAAATGCAATTTAACAAATAATTGTAAAAATGAATTGTTAAAAATTGAATCCTAGGCCGGGCGCTTTTGGGAGGCCGAGGCACGCAGATCACGTGAGGTCAGGAGTTTGAGACCAGCCTGCCCAATGTGGTGAAACCCCATCTCTACTAAAAACATAAAAATTAGCCGGGCATGGTGGTGCATGCCTGTAATCCCAGCTACTCAGGCGGCTGAGGCACAAGAATCACTTGAACCCAGGACGCAGAGGTTGCAGTGAGCCAAGATTGTGCCACTGCACTCCAGCCTGCACGACAGAGTAAGACTCTGTCTCAAAAAACAAAACGAAACAAAATTGAAACCTAAAAAGCCAAAAAAACTTTAAAAACAAACTACACAAGAGTAAAAACACTTTACAGAAACATAAACAGATTTTCTTTTGTTTTACAATTTCTTCAACTCTCAAGTTTCAGCACTACTATATAGATAGGAAAATCTAACTAATATACTAATACGAAAATACATGAAATATAAAATTATTTCAGGCAGTAAAAATAAAGCTGTGTTTTAAAATATTTTATTTCACCAAATCATTAATTATCTCCTTAGAAGCAGGAAAAAAAAGTCGCTAAGGTATACTGAGAAACTTCTATTAGTGGAATTTACATGAGAATGTTAAAATACTATTTCCTATAGCTATCCCTTAAAAACATATTCTCAAATACACTATGACATTTCTTCTTTAAGACAACGAAACTCAAAAAAAAAAAAACTCCAAAAAAATTCCTGTCATACCACAAAAAACAGGAATATATATATACAACTTTTTTTTTTTTTTTTTTTTTTTTTGAGGCAGAGTCTCACTCTGTCGCCGGGGCTGGAGTGCAGTGGCGGGATCTCAGCTCACTGCAAGCTCCGCCTCCCGGGTTTACGCCATTCTCCTGCCTCAGCCTCCCGAGTAGCTGGGACTACAGGCGCCCGCCACTTCGCCCGGCTAGTTTTTTTGTATTTTTAGTAGAGACGGGGTTTCACCGTGTTAGCCAGGATGGTCTCGATCTCCTGACCTCGTGATCCGCCCGTCTCGGCCTCCCAAAGTGCTGGGATTACAGGCTTGAGCCACCGCGCCCGGCCATATATACAACTTTTGATGAGAAACGGTTGAAAAGTAAAATAAGAAAAATGATAGAAAAAATAGAAAAGCACATTATAGACCTTGTAATTATTGCTGGAAAATGGGCACATCATAATATCAACTTGTAATGGCTCTTATTAATGATTTAATCTATCCAATTAAGGATAACTTTATATAACACTAACAATGAAATGAGTCCCAAGAATTTTTTTACTATACCACCTATCCATTTTGAAGTCACTAAAATAAATTTTAATCTTTGCTTCTTTCAAGTAGACAAGTAATTGCTAGATATAAACCTTATATCAGACCTTCTTTAATCATTACCCCTCAATGTCAACTTATTAGTTTTTGTCAGAATGCTAAAACTAAATTTCTGCCAGTAATAAATTCTTGAATTTTATTCACCTGAAAATTTTGAAAAATTCCAGGTCTTAAAGTTCAGTGGAAAATCAATATTGTAACAAAACTCCCAGCCACAATGACAAGGCCATCAAATGTATATTTTTCATCAGCATTTTTATAGGACTTAAAAATTCTAAAAACAGAGAATCACCTGTCTGCCAGGATGGAGCCCTGAACTGTGGTAAGAGAGTAGTTCCTGAAGCAGCAGCCTGAGCAGTTCGGGATTCAGCAGTAGACAGAAAATTCATCACTGAAGACTCTTTAGTGTTACTGCTGGCACTGTTCACACTAGTATCAAATATTCCAGAAAGACCTACATTTGAAGATAAAATATATCCCAAAGTAAAAAAAAAATATGTACTTGTATAAAATTATATTCCTGACTCTATTTTAAAATTTCTGAAAATCGAGGCCAAAACATTCTACAACCCCAAATGGTTTTATTTTGATAGTAAACATATCAATTTGACCAAGCATATTTATAATTTAAAATCTCCAAAGATGCATGAAAGAAGATCTTTTAATTTATTAATTATATAAATATTCCCTGTTGGTAAAAACCAAAGCTTTGGCCGGGTGCGGCAGCTCACACCTGTAATCCCAGCACTTCTGGAGGCCGAGGGGGAAGGATCACAAGGTCAGGAGTTTGAGACCAGCCTGGCCAATATGGTGAAACTCCGTCTCTACTAAAAAGTACAAAAATTAGCCGGGCATGGTGGCAGGCGCCTGTAGTCCCAGCTACTCGGGAGGCTGAAGCAGGAGAATCACTTGAACCCTGGAGGTGGAGGTTGCAGTGAGCCAAGATCACGCCATTGTACTCCAGCCCGGCCAAGACAGCAATGTCAAAAACAAAAACAAAAAACAAGCTTATACTCTCATTTCCCATGGCATGAGTATGTCCTACACATTGAGAACCCAACACATGAAAATTGGTTTTCCTTCTTATTCACTAAATGTACCCAGACTCATAGTATATTTCACAAGAGAATTGTTACCAGTAGGTTGAGGTGTGGGAGCATATCCAGGAAGCTGATGAGAGGCTGCAAAACTCTGTCTCTGAAGGAGATCTGTTTCAGAGTGTGAGGGATGTCCTTCTTCATAGCTTAAACTAGAGGACATTAAAAATCAGTGAACAAAATATACAGTCCAAACCATTTGATAAAAAAGCTTCTAGAAGAGCAACTATAAAAGTAGTAGAAACCTTTGACCAACTTCCTGACCTGTAGATTAGTGGATCAAACACAGTCTGACGATACTATCACAATGAAGAAAATATATTTAAGATGCATTAGGAGAAAAATAATACACAGTATTTTCTTTAATTCAACTCTACCTCAAACAAGAGTCTTTTTACTGGGAGAGGTAATGTGGTGCAGCAGAAAAAGCAATATCCTGGACAACAGAGAGCTGAATTCATTGTACAGGCTCTACTTCTGGCTTACAGTGTAATTTAAATAAGTGACCCAATTATTGTTGGACTAATTTCATCTGTATAAAAAAAGGACCAGATGAAATAACCTCCATAACCTAATTATAGTAGTCTATGGAATAACAGATAATTCAAATAAAGAATTAATACTATTTCCCAATAACTGAGAAAACTTCAAGCTTAAACATTTTCAGAGTAGTCCAAAACAAGATTTTTTACCCCCTCCCCTTGGAAAGGGGAAATATTTTGAATATTTTAAACCCATAGAAAAAATCAAAACTTCAATGAACACCCATATACCTGTCCCTTAAGATTCAACAACTATTAAGATTTTGTAACATCATTTATTTTTCTGCACACACACATACACACACACTTTTCGTTTTTTTGCTAAACAACTTGAAAATAACTTGGGAGATATCATCAGGTGCATCTCATAGGAACAAGGACATTCTTATATAACCAGATATCACTATTAAACTTAAACACATTTAGCATTAATTCAATAATCATATAATATACAGGTCATATTCCAGTTTCCCCCATTGTTGCCAAACATCTAGAAGTTTTAAGCTCTTTTTAACTAGGATTCAATCAAAATTCAGTGATTTCATTTGGTTATTTCTCTAACTTAGTATCAGTGCCTTCACCCAACCCCTAATCCCTAATCCCTTGACCTTTTGAAGAATCCAGGGCAACTAAATTATAAGATGTCCCAAATTCTGGATTTGTCTTAAGAGACAGGGTCTCTGTCGCCCAGGCTAGAGTGCAGCAGCAGGATCATAGCTCATTGTAGCCTCCAATTCCTGGGCTCAAGCAATCCTCCTGCCTCAGCCTCCCAAGTAGCTAGGACTACAGGTATGAGCCACCACACCTGGCCTGTTGTGTACTTCTTATTGCATCACAGGAGAAGGCACACGATGTCAGTTTGTCTCATTACTGATGATTCTGAGCTTGAAGTGGTTAAGGTAATGTGTCCTTACTAACGTCTGCAACACAGCCTGGTGTGGTGGCTCATGCCTATAATCCCTGCACTTTGGGAGGGTGAGGCAGGTGGATCACTTGAGGTCAGCAGTTCAAGACTAGCCTGGCCAACATGGGAGAACCCCATCTTTACTAAAAATACAAAAATTAGCTGGGTATGGTAGCACAGGTCTCTAATTCCAGCTACTCTGGAGGTTGAGGCACGAGAATCGCTTGAACCCAGGAGGCAGAGGTTGCAGTGAGCTGAGATTGCACCATTGTACTCCAGCCTGGGTGACAGAACAAGACTCTGTCTCCAAGAAAAAAAAAAAAGTGAAGTATCAACATTCCAGTAGTTTTACATCTGTCAATACTTGATCTTTTCAGTCTTCTTAATTTTAGCCATTCTAGGTGAGTTCAGTGGAGTACCATTGTGGCTTAATTTGCATTTCTCTGATAACATACGAGGAGGTGCACCTTCCTGTATGTTTGTAAGGTTATTCTTTTAGCTTCTCCTGTGAAGTTTATTCAAATCTTTAGCCCTTTTAAAAGATCTAAGTTGTCATCAATTTCATTACTGGGTATACATCCAAAAGGAAACAAGTCATTCTACCAAACAGATATTTACTCGCATGTTCATTGCAGCATTTTCACAATAGCAAAGACATGGAGTCAACCCAGGTGCCATCAGCAGTTGACTGGATAAAGAAAATGTGGTACACAAACATCTTAGAATACCACACAACCTTTAATTAAAAAGAACAAAATCATGTCCTTTGAAGCAATATGGATGCTGCTGGAGGCTATAATCCTAATCAAATTAATGCAGGCACAGAAAACCAAATACCACATGTTCTCACTAATAAGTGTGAGCTAAATATTGGGTACTCGGACATAAAGATGGCAGTAACAGAAACTGGGGGCTACTAGAGGAGGGAAGAAGTGGGGTAAGGACTGGAAATCAAACTGTCAGCTAGTATGCTGAGTACCCAGGTAACAGGATCATTTGTATTCCAAACTTCAGCATCATGCTGTAACAAACCTGCACATGTACCCCCTGAATCTAAAATAAAAGCTGAAAACAAAAACCAAACCTGAGTTGTTTCCCTTCTTATTGGGTTTTAAGAGTTCTTTACATATCCTGGATCAAAATTCATTGTCAAATATATGTATTGGGAGTATTTTCTCCCAGTCTATTGGCTTGCCTTTTCATTCTCTTTCATTTTCCAGTGTCTTTATTTATTTATTCCTTTTTTTTTTCCTTCTCTTCTTTTGAGACAGGGTCTCACTCCAGTCGCCCAACCTGGAGTGCAGTGGCATGATCATGGCTCACTGCAGCCTCAACTTCCTGGGCTCAGGTGATTTTCTCCTCAGTCTCCTGAGTAGCTGGGACTATAGGCATGCGCCACCACCACCGGCCAACTTTTTGTAGAGACAAGGCTTATCCACGTTGCCCAGGCTGTTCTGGAACTCCTGGACTAAAGCAAGCAATCTACCCACCTTGGACTCCCAAAGTGCTGGGATTACAGGCGTGAGCCAGCACATCTGGCCTCCAGTGTCTTTAAATAATGAGGTTTTAATTTTTGCTCAATGTGAATTATCAAGATGTTTTGTTTTATAGTTTGTGCTTTTGGTGTCCTAAGAAATCTTCACCAACCCAAAGTCAACTAATATATTCTCCTATGTTTTATAAGTTTTAATGTTTTTGCTTTTATGTTTAGGTCTATGACTCATTTTGAGATTTTTTTGTGTGTATGGTGTGAGGTAAAGTTCAAGGTTCAAGTTTCTCATATTTTCGCTTTTTAAAAATTAGGTATAATTTGCATGGGTAGAATTCACCTTTTCTGGGGCTTTTTTTTTTCTTGAGATGGAATCTTGCTCTGTCACCAGACTGGAGTGCAGTGGTGCGATCTCAGTTCACTGCAACCTCCACTTCCTGGGTTCAAGTGATTCCCCTGCCTCAGCCTCCCAAGTAGCTGGGACTATAGGCACCCACATCACACCCAGCTAATTTTTTGTATTTTAGTAGAGATGAGGTTTCACCATGTTGGCCAGGATGGTCTTGATCTCCTGATCTCGTAATCCACCCGCCTCGGCCTCCCAAAGTGCTGGGATTACAGGCGTGAGCCACCGTGCCTGGTCTTTTTTTATTGAGACAAGAGTTTCACTCTGTCGCCCAGGCTGGAGTATAGTGGTGCGATCTCGGCTCACCACAACCTCCACCTCCTAGGTTCAAGCAATTCTCCTGCCTCAGCCTCCGGAGGAGCTGGGATTACAGGCACGCACCACTGCGCCAGGCTAATTTTTTTGTACTTTTAGTAGAGACAGGGTTTCGCCATGTTGGCCAGGCTGGTCTTGAACTCTCGACCTCAGGTGATCTGCCCACCTCGGCCTCCCAAAGCGCTGGGATTACAGGAGTGAGCCACTGCGCCTGGCCCTCTAGTGTGTGTTCTGATACCTGCATAAACAAACCACAAAAACCAAGGGAGAGAACACCTCCATCACCACAAAGATTCCCCGTCTCTCTGCAGTAAGCACATCCTACCATCAAGTCCCCAGATCTGTTTTCTGCTTCTGTGATTTTACCTTTTCCAAAATGTCATATAAATGGAATTATTTAATACGTAGTCTTTGTGTCTCACTTTTCACTTAGTGTAACACCTCTGAGATTTATCTATGTGTTATTTCTATCAGTGATTCATTCCTTTTTATTGCTGAGCAGTACTCCATTGCATGGATGCACCAAAAGTTGGTTTTTTTTGTTTGTTTTTGTTTTTTCTTTTTTGAGATGGAGTCTCCGCTCTGTCACCCAGGCTGGAGTGCAGTGGTGCAATCTTGGCTCACTGCAAGCTCCGCCTCCCGGGTTCATGCCATTCTCCTGCCTCAGCCTCCCGAGTAGCTGGGACCACAGGCGCCCGCCACCACACCCAGCTAATTTTTTGTATTTTCAGTAGAGACGGGGTTTCACCATGTTAGCCAGGATGGTCTTGATCTCCTGACCTCAAGATCCGCCTGCCTCAGCCTCCCAAAGTGTGGGATTACAGGCGTGAGCCACCACGCCTGGGCGGTTGGTTTTTTAAAACCTTCTCACCAGTTGAGAGGCATCTGGGGCAATCATGAATATAGATGCTATACCCATGTGCATAAGTTTTTGTGTGAACATAAGTTTTAATTTCACTTGAGTAGGGAGATGACTGAGTTATACAGTAACGTATGTTTAACTCAGATAAACTGCGTGTTTTCCAGAGTGGCTATAACATATTACATTCCCACCAATAATGTATGTCTAGTAACTCTCCATCCATGTGGGCCCTAGGTATTATTAGTTTGTAAGTTGTTACTTAAAAAAAAAAAAAAATTAGGCTGGGTGTGGTGGCTCACACCTATAATCCCAGCACTTTGGGAGACTGAGGTTGGGTGGATTGCTTGAAGTCAGGAGTTCAAGACTAGCCTGGCCAACATGGCAAAATCCCATCTCTACTAAAAATCCAAAAATTAGCTAGGCATGGTGGCACAAATCTGTAATTCCAGCTACTCAGGAGGCTAAGGCATGAAAACCGATTGAACCTGGGAGGCTGGAGGTTGCAATGAGCCGAAATCATACCACTGCACTCCATCTAGCCTGGGCGACAGAGTGAGACTCTGGCTGGAAAAAAAAAAAATAGCCATTCTAATTGATGTGCAATAAATATCTCACCATCTTCCACGTAGAAATCTTTAGTAAAAGTACTACTGAAATATTCTGCCCATTTTTATTGGGTTGTTTTCTATTATTGCGTTTTGAGAGTTGCTTATATATTCTGGAGCAAATTCTTGGCCAGTTATGTTTTGCAAATATTTTCTCCCACCCAGTGGCTTTCAGTCTTGTAACAGCATCTTTAGAAGGGCAAAAGCTCTTAATTTTGATCAGTTTTTAATTTATCTATTGTACTTTTGGTGCTGTACCTAAGAAATCTTTGTCTAAGTTTAAAACCTCAAAGATTTTCTGTTGTGTTTTCTTCTGGAAGTTTTATAGTATCAACTTTTCCATTCAGGGCTATAATCCATTTGGAGTTAATTTTTTATATGTGGTGTAAAGTGTTGATACTCATTTTTAAAATTTCAATGTGCAATGGTTCCAACACTATATATGGAGAAGATTATTCTTTACCTATTGAATTGTCTTGGCACCTCTGTCAAAAATCAATAAACCATATATTTGGGTTTCTATTTCTTGACTATAGTATTACACTGACCAATGTCTGTTCATATAAATCAATCCACAAATAACTATATTTTTATACAACTGTATTTATAGTGTCTTCAATTCAATAACACAAATCTTCCAAATTTGTTCTTTTTCCAAAACTGTTTTGCTGTGCTAGGTATTTCCACATACATTTGAGTTAGCTTGTCAATTTCTATGACAACAAAAAAACTGCACTGAATCTAAACACCAATTTGGGAAAAACTATACCATCTTAAAAGTACTGAATCTTTTCAGCCATGAATACAGTATAGCTGTTTCTGGTCTTTAATTTATCTCAACAATCTTTTGTAGTGTTTAGTGTATAATTCTTACATGTATTTTGTTAAATTTATCCCTAAATATCTTTTGCTATTCTGTTCTAAATGTTTTTGTAAAAAAACAAACTTGGAATACAATTTTCATACCATAAAGGTCACCCTTTTAAAGTGTGCTAATCAGTGGTTTTTAGAATATTCAGACTTGTGCAACTGTCACCACAATCTAATTTTAGAATATTTTGATCACCCCCCAAATAAACATGTATCCATGAGCACTTGGTCCTATTTCCCTCCTCTTCTCAGCCTCTGGCAATCACTGATCTACCTTCTGTCTCTATGGATTTGCCTATTCAAAACAGTTCATACAAACTGAATGATACTACATGTGGCCTTTTATAACTGGCTTCTTTCACTAAATATGTTTTCAAGGTTCACCTTGTTACAACATGGATATATCAGTACCTCATTCCTTTTTAGGGCTGAACATTCTGTTGTATGAATATACCACATTTTGTTTATCCATTCATCAGCTGATGGACATTTGGGTTGTTTCTACTTTGGGGCTATCATGACAATGCAATGAACATTCATGTACAAGTTTTTGCATAGATGTATGTCTTTAATTTCTCTTGGGTATATATATCCAGGAATGAATTTGCTGGGTCAAATGAAAACTCCATGTTTAACATTTTGAGAAATGGCCAGACTGTTTTCCAAAGTGGCTGTACCATTTTACATTCCCACCAGCAAAGTGTAAGTTATAATTTCTCAACATTCTCACTAATATTTATTATCTATATTTCTCATTATCTATAATAGACATCCTAACAGGTGTGGAGTGGTTCTGATTTGCATTTACCTCATGATGACTAATAATGTAGAGCATCTCTGCATGTGTTTATTGACCACTTGCATCTTCTTTGGACAAGGGTCTATTCACATGCTTTGCTCATATTTTAACTGGGTTATCTTTTTATTATTAAAGTACAAGAGTTCTTTAAATATGCTGCATACAAGTCCCTGAAAAATCTATTATTTTAATCGCTGTTTTCCATTCATTGGTTATCTTTTCACTTTCTGATGGTATCAGGTACAGCACAAAAATTTTTTATTTTGAAGTCTAATTTATTTTTTCCTTTGTCACTCATGCTTTTGATAGCATATCTAAGAAATAACTTGTAATCCAAGGTCATGAAGATTTATGCCTATGTTTTCTCTTTTTAGTTTTAGCTTTTACATTTAGGATGACTGATCCATTTCAAATTAATTATTTTATATGGTGTGAGGCAGGAGTCCAGCTTCATTCTTTTGCTACTCAAAGCGCAATGTAGAAATCCCTTAATACAAAAACCCAAATGCCCAACTGTTATTTTCAAAATACTCTTACAATTTTATATGCTTTTAAAATCATAGCAATCATTCTCTATATTAAAACAGGCTACATGTGTATTTCCTTACTCTGGCGGACAGAGCCCAGAAGCAATGACAATCCAGCAGCAAAGAACATACCCAGTACCCAGATGGGTTTCTTGCACCATTCTCCAAGAAAAAGGAACCGAGGCTCCTTGGAGAAATGGCTGATTCTAGTACTGGGGCAGGAAATATACAAGATGAGTCTGGAGCATCTTGTAGTGCCAGAAAGTAAGAAAGTGCTAAAAAGAAAGGGGGCAGAAAAGAAGGGAGAAAAAAGACATTTATGTCAAAGGAACACACAAGCTAATTGAAAGAGTTCCCAATGACCAAAGCAGGAACATTTTGAGCAACAAAATAGTACTGGATTGTAACCCTAAGTACAAAATATATATCCATGGGTCCATACTGATAATTAAATGATTAAATAGAGAGGAAGAGACAAATTTCCCTTGAGGAATTCCCAATTAATTTATGTAGATTCTCTATCCTAAAGGAGGGAGACCATAACTCCCCACGCAGGTGTGGACTGCACACAGTGATGCCTTTCCAAAGAGTATAGTATTGAAAGGCGGAAAAAAAGGAGTAACTTTACAGTGTAGAAACCTGACGAGAATCGACTGGTGATAAAGGCCTATTAGTGATAAATCACACTGATAGTATGTACCACTGACATGATGTGATGAAACTGACACTTTGCCCCGTGGTCTCCCTCCTCAAAACCGGTAACACCAGTCTAAACACGAAAAGAAAAAACATTAGGCAAATTCCAAAAGACGGGTGTCCTACAAAATACTTGCCCAGTACTTCTGAAAACTGTGAAGGTTATCAAAAGCAAAGTAAAAAGAAGTTGAGGCCAGAGGAGTACTTGATACCAGACTGAGCAACACAGTGATACTTAGTCTCTAAAAAACTTTTAAAAATTTGCCAGGCATAGTGGTGCTTGCCTGTAGTCCCAGCTGCACACTTTGGCCCAGGAGTTCATAGGTGATCATGCCACTTAACTCTAGCCTGGATGACAGAGCAAGACTCTGTCTCCCAAAAAAAAAAAAAAAAAAAAAAAAAAACCTGCAACAACAAAAACAACAAACTAAGCTAGAGAAACTGTTATAGATAAGAGGAGACAGAAAAAGACATTAAGTAAATCTATGGAAACTGAATGAACTATAGGCATCAGTTAATAATAATGTATTAATATTGGTTCATTAATTGTAAGAAATGTCCCATACCAGTGTAAGATGGCAATAATAGGGAAAACTGGGCGGGGGGGGGAGGGCGTGTATGGGAACTCTATACTATGTTCCTGATTTTTCTGTAAATCTAAAACAGTTTCCAAAAATGAAGTCTACATTTTAAAAAATGTAAGCCATGCTAAACCTAAACACAACTTCCTAAGAGTTACAATAATTATTGATCTGATTTATAAATATCAGGGGTTTTCGGGAGGAAGAGGGTGTTCCTTACAAATCTTTGCTAACTCCAGTCACTTCTTGAACAGGCAAGGAATTATTACACCTAAGTGGTTTCCTTGCCTCTGCTCTTGCCCCTCCTTCCCCTCCTCCTCAGCCTGAGTCATTCTCTTAAAAAGGTAAAATCAAATCACGAAAAACTTTCCAACAGCTTCCCACCTCACAAGTAAGAGCCACAACTTCTTACAAAGTTCTCAAGGCACTACATGATCTAGTTGCTGCTCCCTTACACTTCTGATTTTAGCTCCTATTTTTCACTCTAGCCACACAGGTCTCTTGCCTCATCCCTCAAACTCACTCCTCATTTCCCCTTAGGTCTCTGCTTAAATTTCACCTCACTCAAGATTTCCCTGACTACTTCATATAAAACAACATCCTTACTCTGTCCTCTCTCTCCACATGCCCTAACCCTCTTTATTTTTCTCCATGCATTAATACTCAACATACTATATATATTTACTATATATAGTGTGCTAGTTTGCCCAGTATGCACTGAAAGGTAAACTCCTTAAGGACAGAGCCTTTGCTTTATTCACTGGTACATCCCAAGCACCCAGAATAGTATGTGGTACACAGTAGGTACTCATAAATAATTACAACCCATGTACAGTATCGGAAGAGAAATCACCTTCAAGTTAGAGCTGAATCATCTCTCAAACTTTTACTGAGTGCCTACTTGACTGGGCAGGCATTCTGCTAAGGACTAGGGACTCAGAAATGAAAGATTAAGCCAGTAGGTCAGTCCATGCTAATTAAAAACTGAATTATCTGAGACTTAATATTATTAATTTTAGGCATTATATCAGGATTTCATATAAGGCCAAAACCTACTTGAGCTACCATCTAATGATATTAATTATTGAAGCACAAATCAAGAGAGCTCTACATCATAAGTCACAAAGAGCAATACAGAGAAATGCTGGGTTTTTTTTTGTTTTTTTTTTTTTTTTTGGAGACAGAGTCTTACACTGTCACCCAGGCTGGAGTGCAGTGGCACGATCTCAGCTTGCTGCAACCTCCGCCTCTGGGGATCAAGTGATTCTTCTCCTGCCTCAGTCTCCCAAGTAGGTGGGACTATAGGCCTGTGCCACCACGCCCAGTTATTTTTGTATTTTTAGTGGAGATGGGGTTTCACCATGTTGGCTAGGCTGGTCTTGAACTCCTGACCTCAAGTGATTCGTCCGCCTCGGCCTCCCAAGGATTACAGACATGAGCCGCTATGTCTGGCCATAAAATAGGGTTTTTTGGTATCTTATGTGCAATGGGATAAAGATTACATTTGACATAAAATTAGCTGTGAATAAAGCAATAGTAGTTAACTGAATTAAGAAAATATTAATAAAATCTCATGCCTCCCTCAAAAAGTTAAACATCATTACCACATGGCCCAGCAACTCTACTCCTAGGTATATACCCATGAGAATGGAAACATGTTCACACAAAAACTTGTACATAAATGTTCATAGCAACATTATTCATAATAGTCAAAAGGTGGAAACAATCCAAGTGTGCAAAAACTAATAAATGAATAAACAAAATGTGATGTAGTCAAACACCGGAATATTATTCACCACGAAGAGGCATGAAATACTGATACAGGCTACAACCTGGAGGAATCAGAAAGTACTATGCTAAATGAAAGAAGCCAAACACAAAAGACCACATGTAATTCCATTTAGAGTTATGCCTGGCCGGGCTTGGTGGCTCACACCTGTAATCCCAGCACTTTGGGAGGCCTAGGTGGTAGATTACCTGAGGTCAAGAGTTTGAGACCAACCTGGCCAGCATGGCAAAACCCCGTCTCTACTAAAAATACAAAAATTAGCCAGGCATGATGGCATGTGCCAGCTACTCAGGAGGCTGAGGCAGGAGAATTGCTTGAACCCGGGAGGCGGAGGTTGCAGTGAGCAGAGATCATGCCACTGCACTCCAGCCTGGGCAACAGAGTGAGACTCCGAGACTCCGTCTCAAAAAAAAAAAAAAAAAAAAGAGTCATGCCCAACATAACAATGTTTCGATCAATAGACTATATGTACAACTTACAATACCTTATTTTTACTGTACCTTTTCTATGTTTAGGTGTGTTTAGATACATAAATACTTACCATTGTGTTACAACTGCCTAGAGTATTCAGTGCAGTAAGATGCTGTACAGGTTTGTAGCCTAGGATTGACAGACTATACCATGCGGCCTAGGTGTGCAGTAGGCTACACCATCTAGGTTTGTGTAAGTATACCCTAAGATGTTTGCACAGTGATATAACTGTCTAACAACACATTTCTCTGAACATACCCCTTTTGTCAAGTGATGCATGGCTATATATGAAATGTCCCAAATAAGCAAATCCATGGAGACAGATTACTGTATTTGCTAGGGACTGGGGAGAGGGGAAACTAGAAAAGACTGCTACTGGGTATGTGTTTCTTTATTAGGTAATGAAAATGTTCTAGAAATTAGATAATGGTGATGGCTGTACAACCTTGTGAATATTCTAAAAATTATGGCATTGTATGCTTTAAAATGGTCACTTATCCACATAAATTATATCAAAAAAAATTATATTCATCTGGCCGAGTGCAGTGGCTCATGCCTGTAATCCCAGCATTTTGGGAGGCTGAGGCGGGTGGATCATCTGAGGTCGGGAGTTGGAGACCAGCCTGACCAACATAGAGAAACCCTGTCTCTACTGAAAATACAAAATTAGCCAGGTCTGGTGGCACATGCCTGTAATCCCAGCTACTTGGGAGGCTGAGGCAGGAGAACTGCTTGAACCTGGGAGGTAGAGATCATGCCACTGCACTCCAGCCTAGGAAATAAGAGTGAAACTCCGTCTCAAAAAAAGAAAAAAATTATATTCATCCAACCTTAGTGATCATTTTTAATTTTTCATGAACTATGCAACACTACCAAACAAGAAGGTGGTTTCTAGATAAGCCTTGCTGTCATGCATGTGTTCAATCTCTTGAGGTTGGCCCATCTCCATATACCACATAATAATGTTTTTTAAAAATCTGTATGCTTTATGGTTTTAAAATCCATTTCAGAAGGTATTAATCCCAGGAATAATAATCTGATAGTCACTGGTCTGTTGAGATTGCTTATTTTTTAAACAAACGCCAGAATTTCTTTTTTATAATCCTAAAAGGAAAAAGCATCCCTCAAAACATGGTCTTGATTTCTAATTCCCATGTTTGGACCAGTACAGACTCTGCTTTGAATATATGTACAATTTATGTAAGATAGGACCTACGGTAGCCCAGCATAGCCCTTCTTAATCCCCAAGCCCTGGGTAGTCATGGTAGGGAGAGAATAGTAAACGTTTACCATCACCTTACATACTCCAAGTATTACTTCAGCTAAATCCTAGAGAAGAATGAACCGAATGAACGAAGTCTCAATCTTCATATTCCCAGCCTAGCATAAAACAAATCTTCCATCTCCTCCCCACACACTCATGAATAAGGTATGAAATTGAGGACAAGGAAGGTTAGAATTTTGCAAAGGGAAGTATCATCTTCTTTCAGTCACTGTCACATTTAAAAAAAAAATTTATAATTTCCTCATAAAACCAAAACAGGCCAGGTGCAGTGGTTCACACCTATAATCCCAGCACTTTGGGAGGCCAAGGCTGGAGGACTATTTGAGTCCAGTAATTCAAGATCAGCCTGGGCAACATAGTGAGACTCCATCTCTACAAAAAATAATTAGCTGGGCATAGTGGCACCTGTGGTCCCAGCTACTCAGGGGGCTAAGGTGGGAGGATGGCTTGAGCTCAGCAGGTCAAGGCTACAGTCAGCCGTGATCGGGCTGCTGCACTTCAGCTTGGGCAACAGAGTGAGCCTATCTCAAAAACAAAAACAACAACAACAAAAAACTAAAACAAACCAGCAAAGATTAGTTATCTGGTTACCACTTTCTATACTGTTTAATTGTGAACATTTTTTAGTCAACTTCACTGTAACAAAGAAAATTAATTTCTAAAGCAGATATAGCCAAGGCAAAAAAATTCATCTAAAATGTCCACTCATGCAGTGAAGACGGTATATGACTGTAAGATAAAATGCTTTTAAATATATGCTCTTATGGTTTATATGCAGATATTAATAACATATAAACCTACTCCTTGATGCTTAAGAAATAAAACACATTCCAGGTTTAAAAATCAATTAGCAAATGTTTCATGAAATATGTTAAATCTGAGAAAACAAAGCAGTACTTGCACACAAGTAATAAGTTTAACACTGAATAAATGATTTTGCCTTAAGGAGTCATATCACTTTGTCCTTTTTGTGTTAAATAATTTGGTCACTAATGCCTAGAATATAATAAAAATAGAATTCTCTTCAAGCTTTGAAAATATTGTTACAGTTTTAGGTATATCAGCTTTTCATAGTTGAGAAAGATAAACATTCTGGATTGGAAATTAGGAGCCCCAAATTCCAGTCCTGCTTCTGCAAATAAATGCTACAAGACTTTGAGCAAAGTGCGTACTCTTGTAGAATACGTGTTTTCCTACTTAAAAAGCCTCATGTTCTTTGTAGTTCTAATATTCTCAGTTAAGATTAATATTTTTACTTCATTTAGCACACAGTATTCTTTGGAGTAAAATCTGAACAGAAATAAACACTAAGTCCACTGAATTAAGTCTGCATGGAACTCTAGCATATACCTATCCCATTCATACCTAAATGCCAAATATTTTTAAATCTTTATTTTGTTTTAGTTAATCCAGTTTGATAAGTTAAAAGTAAAAGCATGTAGCCTAAGAATAATCAGCTCTTATTAAGAAATTATTTATCATGAATTTTAAAAAATAAACTAGGAAACTTTGAAACAACTGTGTAACAGCTGTATAAAAGCACAGCTCTGCAAACAAAGCTACAGGATTCAAATCCAGTTCTATATGAATTCTGTGACTTAGAGGCTAGCCACACAGATAATTAGTTAGATTTAACCAAGTCTCCGTTTCCTCAACAGTAAAATATGGGTAATAGTAACACCTACCTTCATCAGGTTGTTGTGAGAATAAACATTAAAGCATGTATGGTCAGCAGCAACTAGCATAGTCCAGCAACTAGCACATAATGAATGCTGAATCAATGCTATTATTGTTGCACCTAAAGGTAAGGTCTGCATTTAAACAAATGACATTTACTGACTGCCAAGTGTTATGCTAGGGACTACAGAAATAAAACAGCATAAGTAAATAAACATAACACAATCTGGGAAGACTTCCTCTAGGACCTAACAACTGAGTATTAAAAGGAAGAGGAGAGGCCAGGTGCAGTGGCTCATGCCTGTAATCCCAGCACTTTGGGAGGCCGAGGTGGGCAGATCACAAGGTCAGGAGATTGAAACCATCCTGGCTAACATGGTGAAACCCCGTCTCTACTAAAAAAAATTCAAAAAATTAGCGGGGCGTTGTGGCAGGCCCCTGTAGTCCCAGCTACTCGGGAGGCTGAAGCAGGAGAATGGTGTGAACCCGGGAAGCGGAGCTTGCAGTGAGCTGAGATGGAGCCACTACACTCCAGCCTGGGCGACAAATGAGACTTCATCTCAAAACAAAACAAAACAAAACAAAAAAAAAAAAAAAAAAAGGAAGAGGAGAAATTATCCAAGGAAAGAAAAAGAAAAGAAGGTTTCAAGAAGACAAAATCACATATACGAAGACCTAGAAATAACCCTAACATAGCACATTAGAACTGTAGTAATTCAGCATGGTTGTATTAGAGAATAGGGATATGAGGTAGACAGGTATCAAACTATGGAATATTATATACCAAAATAAGAATCTCACATTTTATCTTCAAGGGAATCAAGAGCCTCTCAAGAATTTTAGTATGCTGGGCACAGTGGCTCAAGCCTGTAATCCCAGCACTTTGGGAGGCTGAGACGGGTGGATCACGAGGTCAGGAGATCGAGACCATCCTGGCTAACATGGTGAAACCCCATCTCTACTAAAAAATACAAAAAACTAGCCGGGCAAGGTGGCGGGCGCCTGTAGTCCCAGCTACTTGGGAGGCTAAGGCAGGAGAATGGCGTAAACCCGGGAGGCGGAGCTTGCAGTGAGCAGAGATCCGGCCACTGCACTCCAGCCTGGGCGACAGAGCAAGACTCCGTCTCAAAAAAAAAAAAAGAAGAATTTTAGTAAGAGTTAAATGTATACTTTTTTGAGACAGGGTCTTGCTCTGTTGCCCAGGCTGGAGTACAGTGGTGTGATCATAACTCATCCTAGGTGTGACCTTCCAGGCTCAAGCAATTCTCCCACATCAGCCTCCTGAGTAGCTGGGAACAAAGATGTGTGACACCATGCCTTGCCAGTTTTTTAAATATCTTTTTATAGAGACAAGGTCTCCCTGTGTTGCCCAGGCTGGTCTTGAACTCCTGGGCTCAAGCAATTCTTCCACCTCCACTTCCTAACGTGCTGGGATTACAGGCATGGGAAACCTTGCCTGTCCTAAAGAATGGTTTGTAACCAGGCATGCTCATGAGCATCACCTGGTTAGTTTTTTCAAACTACATACATCCAGATCTCCCTTTCAGAAATTATTGATTAGTAGTTCTGACATGTGACATAGGACCCCATAAATTCACTCTGAAAAGTTCAAAAGAATCACTATCTTAGTCTGATAAATACTGTGCAGAACAGAGCAAACCTTAAAAAGAGAAGGCCAAGATCCTATTGCAGAAATCCAGGTAAGAAATTATGAGGGCAAAACAGTGGCAATAGTTAGATCCTTAGGAATTCTTAAAAAACACAATTGAGAAGACTTGCATGGAAGAAAGAGGAATCATGAATGACAGTGAGCCACCCATAAGGCTGAACAAACACAGACAGTTTCAATTTTGAAAGCACTGAGTTTGAGGTGTTAAAAAGAGACATACTGTGAGAAATAACTGAAAGAGGGGTAATGAATATGCCTACTTAGGACTCAGAAGAGAAATCTGAGCTGGAAATAAAAAATTGGGAATCATTACAAATTGAGTGTTTTTTGAAGTCATGGAAGTGAATGAAAATGTCCCAAAGTGAGTCACATCAGAAGTGGGCTAAGGACAGAAATTATAGGGACACTGCTTTACACATATGACCAATAATATTAATTTCCCGCTTCTCAAGGATGTTATTTGTCTGCAACTCAAAATTCCTTGCAACTCAACTGAAGTACCACTCTTCCCTCTTCCACTTAAGATATCACAGAAATAAATGAGTAATAATACTAATATAGGGTGTATTAGTCCATTTTCACACGGCTACAAAGAATGACCTGAAACTAAGTAATTTATAAAGAAAAGAAGTTTAATTGACTTACAGTTCAGCATGACTGGAGAGGCCTCAGGAAACTTATAATCATGGCAGAAGGTGAAGGGGAAGCAAGGCATGTCTTCACAAGGTGGCAGGAGAGAGAGTGAGTGCAAGGGAAACTGCCACTTTTAAACTGTCAGATGTCGTGAGAACTCCTTTACTATTGTGAGAATAGCATGGTGGAAACCACTCCCGCGAGCCAGTCACCTTCCATGAGGTCTCCCTTGACACATGGGATTACAATTTGAGATGAGATTTGGGGGGGGGGGGGGGACACAGATCCAAACCATACCATTCTGCCCCTGGCCCCTCCCAAATCTCATGCCCTTTTCACATTTCAAAACTAATCACGCCTTCCCAACAGTCCCCCAAAGTCTTAACTCATTGCAGCATTAACACAAAAGTCCAAGACCAAAGTCTCATCTGAGAAAAGGTAAGTCCCTTCTGACTATGAGCCTGTCAAATCAAAGCAAGTTAGTTACTTCCAAGATACAATGGGGGTACAGGCATTAGGTAAATGCTTGCATTCCAAATGGGAGAAATGAGCCAAAACAAAGGGGCCAGGGCCCCTATGCAGGTTCAAAACCCAATAGGGCAGTCATTAAATAGTGAAGCTCCAAAATCTCCCTTGACTCCATGTCTCACATCCAGGGCACAATGATGGAAGGGGTGGGCTCCCACAGCCTCGGGCAGCTTCGCCCCTGTGGCTCGGTGGCGTACAGCCACTGCAGCTTTCACAGGTTGGCATCAAGTGCCTGTGGCTTCCCCAAGTGTGTGGTGCAAGCTTTCAGTGGATCTACCTTTCTGGGGTCTAGAGGACGGTTGCCCTCTTCTCACAGCTCCACTAGGCAGTGTCCCAGTGGGGACTCTGTGTCGCGGCTCCAACTTTACATTTCCCTTCTGCACCACCCTAGCACAGGTTCTCTCTCTGAGGGCTCTGCTCCTGCAGCAGACTTCTGCCTGAACATCCAGGCATTTCCATACATCCTCTGAAATCTAGCTGGAGGTTCCCAAACCTCAACTCTTGTCTTCTGAACACTCGCAGGCCCAACGACACATGGAAGCTGCCAATGCTTGGGCTTGCACCCTCTGAAGCAATGGCCTGAGCCGTACCTTGGTTTCTTTTAGCCATGGCTGGCACTGGGGCAACTGGGACACAGGGTGCCGTGTCCTGAGGCTAAACAGGGCAGCAGACTGGTCCCACAAAACCATTTTTCCCTCCTAGGCCTCCAGGCTTGTGATGGGAGGGGCTGCCGTGAAGATCTCTGAAAAGGCCTGGAGACATTTTCCTCCACTGTCTTGGCTATTAATATTCAGCTCCTCACTACTCATGCAAATTTGTGTAGCTTGCTTGAATTTCTCCCTAGAAAATGGGTTTTTCTTTTCTACCACAGTCAGGCTGCAAATTTTGCAAACTTTTATGCTCTGCTTCCCTTTAAATAAAAGTTCCAGTTTAAGATAATCTCTTTGTGAATGCAATGACTGAACACCTTTAGGATCAGCCAGGTTACATCTTGAATGTTTTGCCGCTTAAGAAATTTCTTCCGCCAGGTACCCTAAATCATCTCTCTCAAGTTCAAAGTTCTAGAGATCTCTAGGTCAGGGCAAAATGCTGCCAGTCTCTTTGCTAAAGTATAGCAATAGTGACCTTGGCTCCAGTTCCCAGTAAGTTTCTCATCTCCATCTGAGACCACCTCAGCCTGGACTTCATTGTCCACATCACTATCAACATTTTGGTCAAAACCATTCAACAAGTCTCTAGGAAGTTCCAAACTTTCCCACATCTTCCTGTCTTCTTCTGAGCCTTCCAAACTTCCAATGTCTGCCCAGTACCCAATTCCAAAGTCACTTCCACATTTTCAGGTTATCTTTATAGCAGTGCCCTTCTCCCAGTATCAGCTGTCTGTGTTGGTCCATTTTCACACTGCTATAAAGAATGACCGCCGGGCGCGGTGGCTCAAGCCTGTAATCCCAGCACTTTGGGAGGCCGAGACGGGCGGATCACGAGGTCAGGAGATCAAGACCATCCTGACTAACATGGTGAAACTCCGTCTCTACTAAAAATACAAAAAACTAGCCGGGCGACCTGGCGGGCGCCTGTAGTCCCAGCTACTCGGGAGGCTGAGGCAGGAGAATGGCGTGAACCCGGGAGGCGGAGCTTGCAGTGAGCTGAGATCCGGCCACTGCACTCCAGCCTGGGCGACAGAGCCAGACTCCGTCTCAAAAAAAAAAAAAAAAAAAAAAAAAAAAAAAAAAAAAGAATGACCTGAGACTGGGTAATTTGTAAAGGAGAGGTTTAACTGACTCACAGTTCAACATGGCTGAAGAGGCCTCAGGAAACTTGCAATCATGGCAGAAGGGGAAGGGGAAGCAAGGCATGTCTTCACAAGGCAGCAGAGCAAGTACAGTGGAAACTGCCACTTTTAAACCATCAGATCCCAGGAGAACTCTCTCACTACTATGAGAACAGTAAGGGAGAACCCCACCCCCACAGGCCAATCACCTCCTACGAGGTCCCTCCCTTGACACATGGGGATTACAATTTGAGATGAGATTTGGGTGGGGACACAGAGCCAAACCATATCATAGGGACCGATTCTATCTTATTTAAAGACAATGAGTAATCATTCATAACTTGGTACTTTTTAATTTTTTTATTTCTTCTAAAAAATAATGGGATACATGTGCAGAACATACAGGCTTGTTACATAGGTATACATATACCATGGTGGTTTGCTGCACCTACTAACCCATCCTCTAAGTTCCCTCCCTTCTTTCCCCACCCCCCACAACAGGCCCTGGTGTGTGTTGTTCCCTTCCCTGTGTCCGTGTCATAACTTGGTACTTTTACACTCAATTACCTGAGATGCAGATTTAAGGGACAGGTAGAGGAAGAGGAAACCATAAGAAAGAATAAGAAAGTTTAACCAAAAACTTGAGAGCAAAACCAGGAATGTCTCCAAAAATTAAAGGAACTTAAGTTTCAAGAAAGGAGGACTAACTGCTGCAATAAGATTAGACAGTTAGAGAAACTGTTTGAGGAGACAGTAATAATAAATCAAGCATAGCTATGACACACATATTACATATACATTACCTGTACAATTATTACATTGTACTATCTCCTCCCACAACCCCTTGCACTACGAAGTTCTGTGGACCAGAAGGCTAGGACCAAAACAGAAAAAGCCAACTGGAACAAGAAAGCAGTTATAACAGTGGCATGAGGGAGGTAGGAAAAGGCAGGGAACAGGAAGAAGAAAGTGCCTGTAAATCCTAATTTATGGCCTAGATCTAAAATGTCCATTCTGATTTTTACTCTATTTACCTTTGATCTTAAAGTTTTTGTTTACAATTTCTCATTATATTGGCAGTGTAGCTGCAGAACATTTCTACCATATGCATTTCAACATGCTCAATGTTATTTTCAAGGGAAAATTTCACCTTAAGTCTACATGTCTTTACGGAGTATATGCATGCAAAAGGCATGAGTGAAAGGCATACACAATGACAAAGTTCCTGCCATCATGACCTGTTGTTAACTATGGGGGATTAAACAGCATACAAGTGTCCAGCCAATTCTACAAAATAGAATAAAACAATATATAGCAGAGCAGGGTAAATTAATTTATTCAACAAATATTAGATGTTATGTACCAGGCAGGCAATAAGCAAGGCACTGGGGATATAATAAAAGACAAGATAAGTTTTTGAAGAGCTTACAGTTTAGTTGTGAGGCAGGGTGGTAAATAAAAGGAAACCAACTAATAAAACAATTATAAACTCTATCAAATGAATAAAGAAGAAAAAAGTCTAAACATAGACATTATGGGAGAAAGAGGACACAGTGATCAGCAATGCCTCCTGAAGAAGGGATCTTAAGCAAGCCCTGCCCCAAACCAAAGGAAGAGAAAGAACAGTTAGGAAAAGGCCTGAATTGGGAACAGTCTGGAACACAGAGAAGCTGAAAGAAGACCAGCATATTGTGAGTGTACTAAGGGAAGTGGGTGAGCAGTAGGAGATCCGTGGAAAGGTAGTAGTTACGGGTCAGACATGGAAAGCCTTGTGGGCACAATGAGTCTGGATTTCATTCCAACTGCAATGGAAAACCAAAGGATTTTTAAGCATGGGAGTGTCTAAATTACATTTTTTAAACATAGCTACCTGCTACACAACTTACCTTAGTTTCCAAACTAAAATCAATACCAAGGGAATCCTAAAATCAAAATACACCTTATAATGTCATGACCACACCCCCCATATACACATGACTACCCAAGTAGCTCCAAGTTTCAAGAGAAATTGCTTTTAAAATAAATGTTAAAGGATCTAGAGTTTAGGACAGGTGCAGTGGCTCACACCTGTAATCCCAGAACTTTGGGAGGCCGAGGTGGGTGGATCACCTGAGGTCAGGAATTCGAGACCAGCCTCACCAATGTGGCAAAACCTCATCTCTACTAAAAATACAAAAAAACTGGCCAGGTGTGGTGGTGTGTGTCTGTAGTCCCAGCTACTTGGGATGCTGAGGCAGGAGAACTGCTTGAATCCGGGAGGCAGAGGTTGCAGTGAGCCAAGACTGTGCCACTGCCCTCCAGCCTGGGCCACAAGAACGAAACTCTGACTCAAAAAAAAAGGATCTAGAGTTTAATGAACTTGGCTACCAACTGGTGAATAATCTCACGTCGTCTTTTAGTTTCAAAAAAAATCAGTGAAAATATCAAATCAATAAAGCTGTTGGTAAAAGATACTTCCCTTCCTTGAGCCCAATTTTAGAGAAAATAGAGGCAAAAGAGACAGATGAGTGAAACATGCTAAACTTTTCAAGAAATGAATGAGCAATAATAAAAAAGACAATCACAAGTGTGGCACAGACATGGGGAAATTGGAACATCCACGTCTTTCTTTTCATTTTTTGAGATGGAGTCTTGCTCTGCTGCCCAAGCTGGAATGCAGTGGCACAATCTCAGCTCACTTCAACCTCCACTTCCTGGGTTCAAGTGATTCCCCTGCCTCAGCCTCCCAAGTAGCTAGGACCACAGGCGTGTACCACCACGCCCAGCTAATTCTTATATTTTTTGTAGAGATGAGGTTTCACTCTGTTGGCCAGGTTGGTCTTGAACTTCTGACCTCATGTGATCCACCCATCTCAGACTCCCAAAGTGCTGGGATTACAGGCGTGAGACACTGCGCCTGGCCCATATATTTCTGATGGGAATATAAAATGGCATAGCCAATTTAGGAGAGAGAAATTTGGCAATTCCTCAAAATGTTAAACATAAATTTGAAACAGTTCCACTCCCACATATCTACCCAGGAAACATGTTAATACAAAGTCTTACATGCAAATGTCCATAGCAGCATTATTTGCAATAAGCAAAATGTGGAAACAACCCAAATGTCCATCAAAAGAGTTCAGATAAACAAAATGTGCTATGTCTATGCAATGAAATATTATTCGGCCATATACATCATTAATGATCTTTACCAAAAATCCTATTTTTTTTGTACAAATGATACACTCAAGTTGGTTAAGCAGATGTCTGTTTTCACTAAGCAACGTTAAATTAGTAGTAAGGAATTTCCTATCTAGTGGGGTGGCAGAGTATATTTAAAAACCTATATATCAGTTCCAAACAGTATTCACAACAAAAAGAGACAGATGTTGGCATTTGTAACAGATGCCCAAGAAAAATACTGCCAAAGTCAAGGCAGCTAAGAATTTCTGTCTGCTGTTTCACAGGGAAATAATGAAATGTGATGGTGATATGGCATATGCTTGGCTACATCCCTGATAACAGCCACCAAGGCCTGGAATGGACAACTCCAAAATTGCATTTCATCATCTTCCTTTTCTATTTCTGTCATCATTTGCATTATCAATCTTTCTTCTGAACAAAGACAAGATTTTTAGGTCCCAAGTTTTCCCCATTTCCAATATTTCAATATTGTTTTTGTAATGCTTTTCTTTTCTTTTGAGAAAGTATCTCATTTTGCTGCCCAGGCTGGAGTAAAGTGGTGATCATGGTTCACTGCAGCCTTGACTTCCTGGGCTCAAGTGATTCTCCTGCCTCAGCTACCTGAGTAGCTGGGATTCCAGGTGCATGCCACCATGCTCAGCTAATTATGTATGTTTTTGTAGAGACGAGGGTCTCCCTATGTTGCCCAAGCTGGTCTCAAACTCCTGGGCTCAAGAGATCCGTGCCTGCCTTGGCCTCCCAAAGCACTGGGACTACAGGCCACCGTGCCCAGCCTATGCTTTTCTTTTAAAAGAAATACATCCATCAAAGCAAATTATTTTGTGTTTGCATGTACTAACTACCTGTAAATACCAGGCATGTTTATTTAAGAGATAGACAAAAGTGGTTATATGGGCCTTGCCTGGATGGTTATCTCTTATTTTGGCTACAAAGGAATGAGTAAAAATGAACTAACATATAGCTGGTTACTTCTCAACACATAACACAGTTCATATTTCCATGATTCAAATGTATGGGTGCTATGAAATGTTTTTTTCAGCTTTTTCAATGTATCCTTTTGTTTGTGGCATAGTCTTTCATTTACCAAATTAAATTTTCTCCCTTGTTTGAGAAACTTGTACAGCCAATTTTTCACTACATCACACTTTTATGTATTATTATTAACATAGTCTATGATTTCTGGCATTAGATAAAGGAAATCTGTCTAAAAATATATTTATCACAATTCACATCTGGAGATGAACTAGATTTACAGACAAACGTTTACACATCTTTAGTTTAATACAAGAATTTAATAACATTTTAGGGTAGAAAAGAATATTTTCAGGTGAACCAAAATCCAAAATTGCATTATTCATTTTATACTCAATGTGCTGTTCTTTCCTTACAAACTTTTAGAAAAGTAATCTGAAATAATTTAGAAGCTTAAAAAGTTTGATGCTTCTGTTTTCCTAAGAAAATTCCACAAATTCGTAAGCCAAAGACTTACAATAAAACCAGTAGTATTTTATCCTGTTGTAACTGTACTATTATACTATTAACTATGTTGTAACTATACTACTTATACTATTTCAATTGTACTATAATATTAGAAGATTGACTTCAAGTACTAAAACCAATAAAATATGTATAGATTGCCTTAAAATATCCTACCTATTGTAGTTATGTCAAAAAAAATTTAAGTCTGGCTGGGCGCAGTGGCTCACGCCTGTAATCCCAGCACTTTGGGGGATCGAGGCAGGTGGATCGAGGCGGGCGGATCATGAGGTCAGGAGATCGAGACCATCCTGGCTAACATGGCGAAACCCTGTCTCTACTAAAAAATACAACAAAAATCAGCCATGCGTGGTGGTGTGCGCCTGTAGTCCCAGCTACTCGGGAGGACTGAGGCAGGAGAATGGCGTGAACCCGGGAGATGGAGCTTATAGTGAGCCGAGATCGTGCCATTGCACTCCAGCCTGGGTGACAGAGCAAGACTCCGTCGCAAAAAAAAAAAAAAAAAAAAAATTAAGTATTTATGTTTCAGAGTTCTCTTTCATACTACGGTTGAAAGAGGTACATAGCCTGATATTTGCTTTGAAATGATACATGGGAGTAGGGAGAGAAAGTATGTAGGGATATACATGAAAGACCCACCATGTGCTAAAATTGTTGAAGGTGGGTAATCAGGGGTTCATTATACTTTTCTCTCTAAATTTGTTTGGTTTGAAATTTTCTGTAAAAGTGTTGTTGTTGGCCAAATGCAGTGGCTCATGTTGATAATCCCAGCACTTTGGAAGGGTCAGGCAGGAGGGTCACTTAAGCCCAGAAGTTTGAGACCACCCTGAGAAAATAGCAAGACCCCATCTCTACAATGAACAAAAACAAAAATAAACCCAAATTTAGCCAGGCATGGTGGCACATGCCTGTAGTCCTAGCTACTTGGGAGGGTGAGGTGGGAGAATCGCTTGAGCCCAGAAGCTTCAGGTTGCAGTGAGCCACTGCACTCTAGCCTGGATGACAGGATAAGACCCTGTCTCTTAAAAAAACAGAGTTTTGCTCTTGTTGCCCTCACTGGAGTGCAGTGGTGCAATCTCGGCTCACTGCAACCTCTGCCTCCCAGGTTCAAGCGATTCTCCTGCCTCAGCCTCCCAAGTACCTGGGATTACAGGCATGCGCCACCACACCTGGCTAATTTTGTATTTTTAGTAGAGACAGGGTTTCACCATATTAGTCAGGCTGGTCTTGAACTCCTGACCTCAGGTGATCCACCTACCTCAACCTCCCACAGTGCTGGGATTACAGGTGTGAGCCACCGTGCCCAGCCCCAATTTTTTTTAACTGAAAAAAAAAAAAAAAAAAAAAACCTAAAAAATAGTCTTTTTTATAGTAGAGAAAATCAACTTTTAAGGTGGCTAATTCTTGTTTTGCACCAGGAATTCACAACAAAGTTTAATGTAAAGGAAGAAATTATAATAAATTTTAGAGGAGTATATATTTTAATACAAGTTATGCACTAAAAAAGATTTTATAACATTAATCAAATGTCGTAACACACAAGTTTACTATCTTTTAAATTTCCCCTAATAAGCATATCTGTTAAGAGCAAATAGTAGGCTGGGCACGGTGGCTCAAGCCTGTAATCCCAGCACTTTGGGAGGCCGAGACGGGCAGATCACGAGGTCAGGAGATCGAGACCATCCTGGCGAACACGGTGAAACCCCGTCTCTACTAAAAAATACAAAAAACTAGCCGGGCGTGGTGGCGGGTGCCTGTAGTCCCAGCTCCTCGGGAGGCTGAGGCAGGAGAATGGTGTAAACCCGGGAGGCGGAGCTTGCAGTGAGCCGAGATCGCGCCACTGCACTCCAGCCTGGGCAACAGAGCGAGACTCCATCTCAAAAAAAAAAAAAAAGAGCAAATAGTAGACATACTGTGAAGTATGCTTGATATCTATGAGGATACTGCTAACATGACCTTCTTAAAAGGCAGCCCAGTAGATCAAGGTTAATTAGCTGGTATACTAGATTAGCTTTTTAAAGCAAGTTTGGAACCTTCAACTCCTATGCCTTACTAATTGTCTTAGAAACAATTTTAATCATTACCATGTTAGAGGATCAGATTTGAGTCAAAAACCTGCTGTTTAAAAAAAAGTAACACAAAAGTATTAACAAATAGCAAAAGACCATCTCTAAGTTTTGGGTTTCTTGAGGAGCTGGGGTTTTCCGCATAGGCACAGTTCTACTTAATTCCGATCCTTCCAAATGGTTCACACTTTTACTCTGGCCTCATTCCACCAGTGCCTTGTGGCTCTGGCCAAATCAAACTCTGACTTGAAGTAGTTTAATATCTGTTTAAGTGAAAATAGTACCAGCTGCTTTACCAGAGTAGTGTTCATCTTGCAGTTTTGCTCAACATGAGAAATGTTTTAAAACGTTAAGCCATCTGATTTAAGCAGATCCACACAAAAGTATTTTAGCTTATCCACATATTTGTGTTTGCTTCACTGGGTCAGACAAATCTGGTCTCAAGTTACTTAAACAGGATCAGTGATCACACAGTAATGAGAATGATGGCATTAGGCCATATGAAAATTTCATTAGTTTACGTTTAGTTACACCCCATAAATGCCTACATGCCTAGCAACATACGAGAAGCTACACGGTAAGGATCCCTAAAGAGTCTTTAACTTACAGAGGCCAAATTTAAACTCTGAAATATTAGACAAGTAAAAGCAGAATATTCCCCATTAAACATATTCTTTATTAAATCAATATTCACTTAACACTTATTATATGCCAGGCAAGTGGGGGGAAACACAGCTGAAGTTCTACTGTCAAAAAACACCCAAGCTAAAGGACAGAGACTACAATAAACAAGAACAGAGAAGTATTTTTATCAAGGATTGATAAATGTTACGAAGAAAACTTAAGCAGGGTTGATGGTGATGGGGGTGCATACCATTCTTTTGAGGGTACTAAGGAGAGGCCACTGATCAACATGAGGAACTTATGCAGATTATCTCAGGGAAAAGTGGTCCTGGCACAGGAAAAAGCACAAAGCCCGTAGATAAGAGCATTCCTAACACCATTCAAGGAACAGTGAAAAAACAGTGTGTTTCATTCAAAGATAAAAGAGAAGATGGTTCTGCAAAAAAAAAAAAAAAGCAAAATGAGTGGATATACTGAAATCAGGCCCACATCCTCTCATTTACCTCTTCATATTATACAACATCCATACACACATTCATATTCACTGCTAGCACATTAAGAAATGCTCACTACTGGCTGGGCACGGTGGCTCACACCTGTAATCCCAGCACTTTGGGAGGCCAAGGTGGGTGGATCACGAGGTCAGGAGTTAGAGACCAGCCTGGCCAGCATGGTGAAACCTCGTCTCTACTAAAAACACAAAAATTAGCGAGCGTCGTGGTGCATGCCTGTAATCCCAACTACCCAGGAGGCCAAGGCAGGAGAATCACTTGAACCTGGGAGTTGGAGGTTGCAGTGAACTGAGATTGCACCACTGCACTCCAGCCTGGGTGACATAGCAAGACTCTGTTTCCCACCACCCCTGCACCACCGCCGAAAAAAAGAAATGCTTACTCTTGCCTTGACTGCAGAAAGGCCTAGACTGGAAAGCCCCGGCTAGACTGGCCTGAGTCAATGTAAGGAAACTGTGTTAGTAGCAGCCTAGCAACAGAAAGTCACCTAGCATGTGGCTGAAATTAAAACACCAGAAGCAGCAACAGGGATAAACGTTAAACAAAGAAATAAGATTTCCTGTAAGCAAGTTAACCCAAGGAACAGGTAATTTTTTTTTACAAAACTTGTAGTCTCATTTCAACTAGGGGCAAAAGAAACTTATTGGGGCCGGGCATGGTGGTTCATCCCTGTAATCCCAGCACTTTGGGAGGCCGAGGCAGGTGGATCACTTGAGGTCAGGAGTTCCAGAGCAGCCTGCCCAACACAGTGAAACATCATCTCTACTAAAAATACAAAAATTAGCTGGGTGTGGTGGTGGGCATCTGTAATCCCGACTACTCAGGAGGCTGAGGCAGGAGAATTGCTTGATCCCAGGGGTGGAGGTTGCAGTTGTAGTGGACTGAGATTGCGCTACTGCACTCCAGCCTGGGCGACACAGCAAGACTGTGTCTCACAAACAAACAAATAAAAAACTTACTGAAGCACTCTGTTTCCCAATGTAACATTTTTTCTTCTCATTTCAAAAGTTAGCACTTTCAAGTCATTGTTCAACTATCACTTCCATGAGCCTCCCCAGTCCACCTTGTTTGTAAATCAGAAACGCCTCCCCCATCCACATTCCATTCTTCCTTACTCTGCTTTTCTTTTTCTGGTATCACCTCCCAACATACTAGATAATGTACAGTTATGTTCATTTTTTAATCAACTGTCTCAGATCTTGGTTTTGTTTTCACGTGTATCCCAAGCCCCCAGAACAGTGTCTAGAATATGAGAGGTGCTTCAGGTCAGTTCAAATCTCTGAACTACCCATCCCTATGGCAACTATTCAATTTGGTATAAGCCCATGTCCACAAGTTTTCTCCAAAACTTTTAGCAAAAGTACGCTCTGGGGAAATGATTCTAATTTTTTAAATAATGGAAAATATAACCTCCCAGCATCAATGTTAAATCACAAAGACCCAACATCCTTCTTTAAAGTATTCTATCATTAAACCTCTTTCTGACTTCATTTGCCAATTCTATTTAATCCCATACCCTCAACTTCCCAAAAGGATTTTTCCCTGAAAGCTTATGATTAATAGCACAGTTTCTGAAGTTACACCTCCTGGGTTCAAATCTTGCCTCTGTCACTTACTAGCAGTGATGTTGGACAAATTAATAAATCTCTCTTTGCTTGAGTTTCCTTGTCTATAAAATGGGCTAACAATAGTACCTATATTCTAGAATTATTGTGAGAAGTTAAATGAAATAACACTATAAAATTATTAGGCCAGTGCTCAGCACATAGTAGGCATGTAATAGACACTATCACCTACAACGGCAAAGGCTCAGTTCTCAGACCTTCATTCTTCACCCCCAAAGACCTTATCTCTGAGATTCCACTATTGTCTCTATACAAATGTCCAGACTCCTAAACTCAGCTCTCTGGTCTTGTCAGCTAAGGACAAATACTTCGGGGAAAACAGAAGTGTTAGAACAAAGGAAACCTGGTGGGACTTTAGATCTGTTGGTCAAGGAAGGTCTTTGTAAAGAGACAATATTTAAGGAGAGATAAGAATGTCAAGAAGCCAACACTGACGAGATCCAGATCAGTGGTTCTCAAAATCTCCTCACTGGACAAGCAGCATAAGAATTACCTACGAACTTGTTAGAAATGCAAATTCTTAAGCTCCACCCAAGACCTATGGATTCAGAAACTCTGGAGTTGGGCCCAGCAACCTATGTTTCAACAAGCTCTCCAGGTGGTTCTGAAGTACCACTGAGCTACAGTAAGATCCTGCCAGGGAAGGGAACTTATTCTTGCCTTGGGACATTTGCAGTTGCTGCTTCCTCAGATCACTGGGAAGTGCACTTCCTCCAGGAGAAAATTTTCTTAATTCTTTGCTTGCCCAACTCCTTCACCCAAGAATGTAAACTCCACAAGAACAGAGATTTTGTGTGGGTTTTTTGTCGTTTTTTTGAGACAGGTCTCACTCTCTTTGCCCACGCTGAAGGGCAGTGGCGTGATCATGGCTGACTGTAGCCTCCACCTCCCAGGCTCGAGTGATCCTCCCACCTCAGCCTCCTGAGTAGCTGGGACCACAGGCGCATGCCACCATGCCAGGCTAATTTTTGTATTTTTGTGGAGACGGGGTTTCACCATGTTGCCCAGGCTGGTCTCAAATTCCTGAGCTCAAGCCATCAGCCCATCTTGGCATCCCAAAGTGCTGGGATTATGGGCACAAGTCACCACACCTGGCCACTCCCTATCCTTTAGAGTGGAGAGACTAAACTCCATGATCTGTCATCAGAAGCCCTCTACAATCTAGTACCAATGCTCTATGATACAGTGTTACTCCGCTGAGCTCCCCAATGAACCACACCTTTGTGTAGTTTCCCTCCCATGATGATTCTGCAATGGACCAGGAACTGCTTTGACCAACACACTGGCAAAAGTGATGCTATGCCAGTTCAAGGCCCAGTCCATAACTGGCCTGGCAGATTCCATTTCCTCCCTCTTGGAACACTTGTTCTTGGAAGTTCCTTCTTTGTACTAATCCCTTATTCCACTAAGCAACATTAGCAATAATTCAGATCAGTTTGTATGCAATCTACCTGACAAATGCTACCATGATCCCCCTTGAACTCAATATAATTTCCCCACTAAGTCCCTGAAGTATTTTTGTACCTCTTGAAAAGGAATAGTCTGACAAGTATTAATAGCATAGTTATTTCATTCATTCATTGCATGTTTAATGGTACAATGCATCAGACATTGTTCTAAGTGCTGACAATAAAGTTAATAATCTATATGCTATTCTATATGCTAGACATCACTCTAAATACTTTTCTAAGTTTTCCCATTTAATCTTCAAGAATTCGAAAAGTGTCCTCATTTTATATAAGGAAACTGAGGCACAGAGAGGTTAAGAAACTTGTCTAAGATCATACTGCAAGTGGTGGAGTCAAAATACAAACTCAAACATTCTGACTCCAGAGCTTATGCTATCAACTACTATACTAACCTGCCTTGTACAGATGTGAACAAGACAAAGATGTTCCTGTTCTCATGGAACATGCATTCTATCAGTGATGGTTAGTGGTATCGGGAAAGGGTGGTAATAAATGATACATATAAATCAACAAAATTACTCCAGAGAGTAAGAATGCTCTGAAGAAGTAAAACTATCATGTGTTAGTGACGTGCCGTTACTTTAGACACAGCAGTCAGAGAAGGCCTTTCTGAGAAGGTAATATGTGGGAAAAGACCTAACTATCAGCAAAAGCAGAAGCAGCAAAGCAAAGACCTGGAAAGAAAACTTCAGTTAAAGAGAACAGCTGGTGCAAAAGTCCTAAGACACAAATAATCTTAGCATGTTTCAGGAACAGAAGTAAAGCCAGTATGGCTGAAGGATGGTGGCGGGAGGGGAATGACACGAAGTTGGATAAATTAGCTGAGGCTTAGATCATGCAGGGCTTTGTAGGCCACGATAAGTCATTGGATTTTTCTTTCTTTTTTTTTTTTTAAGAAGGAGTCTTGCTCTGTCACCCAGGCTGGAGTACAGAGGCGCCATCTTGGCTCACTGCAATCTCCGCCTCCTGGGTTCAAGCTAGTCTCCTGCCTCAGTCTCCCGAGTAGCTGGGACTACAGGCGCCTGCCACCACGCCCAGCTGATTTTTGTATTTTTAGTAGAGACAGCGTTTCGCCATGTTGGCCAGGCTGATTTCAAACTCCCGGCATCAAGTGATCTGCCTGCCTCAGTCTCCCAAAGTGCTGGGATTACAGGTATGGGTCACCACACTCGACCAAGTCATTGGATGTTACTGATTAACACTGGAAGGTTCTAAGCAGGGTAATGACATTACCTGACTTATACTTTTGAAAAGTTAATTCTGGCTGTTGCATACTTAATAAATTATAGAAGGCCTAAAAGGAAGCAAGAAAAGCAACAAGAGGCAACTGCAGTAATCCATGCAGGAAATTACGGATATGGAGACTGAACCAACAGGATTTGCTGAGGGACTCGATATGGGAAGGAATGAAATGAATCATGGGTGGCTCTAACCTTCTGGACATAAGTAATGGAGTAAATGGTGATAATAATTACTGAGGTGGGGAAGGCTAGAGGAGGCCCAGGTTGACAGGGTGACAATCGACAATCATGTTTTGGACGTGTCATTTTGGAAATACCTATTCAATATTCAAATGAAGATGTCAGATGCTAGATATGAATCCAGAGATATAAATTTGAAAGTCATCTCATATATACGGCAACTACACCTAGGGTCAGTGGAGAGAGAAGAAAAAAGGACAGAACTCCAAGTTTCTGAGCACTTCAACATTTAGAAGCCAAGCAGAGACGAAGCAAGTGCATTACCCTGTCACCCTCCAGATCACAAGTTCTTTAAGAGGCAAGACAGTGTTTTCTTCATTTTTGTGGCACCCTGCAGAACTTAGCTGAGAAACAGAAACTCAGAGATAGTCACTACATTTTAATGAGTGATTGCATGCTTGTCACTTGATTTCTCAAGCTTTCACTGCAGAAATATAGTAACTCAAGGAGATACAGGCAACACTGCCTTAACAATTGTAGGTACTCAAATATTTGTTTAATGAATGAAAGAAAACTATGTTTTGGTACACATATTTTACTACTCATTGTTCCAGAGAACATAGCAAGGAAAGGAAGAAACAAGTAGTAGCCCATATCCCCATGCTGCTAACCAAAGATAATCACAAACTTACCCTTCATCTTGGGCCCAATTACAGGGTAGAGGGGGAATGGCAGTAGAGGCTGCAGCAGGAAGAAAGCGGCTTCCAATTCCCACACTGAAGCAGAGTTCTGGCTTTCATGATATAAGCATGTATTAAGCACCAACTATATGCCACGGATTAAAGTAAATACTAAGTACTACAAATATAACAGCAAAACAGATAGGGTTCCTCAAATAACCTCCATTCTGAAGAAGACACATATTACATAGACAATACATAGGTATATTTCTAAGAATATGAAAGTAAAATAAAATATTCTGTGAAAACATACACCATTGCACAAAGCAACAAGGAGTGAGGGTTGAAAATACTGCAGGTTTCTCACATGAGATACCTTAAGAAGTCAGGGTGTGAGGTGGGGATAGGGTGAGAGTTATCTAGGTGAAGGTAAAGACGATGAATGAAAACATTAAGGTAAGAAGGAATTTAGGATGATTCAAAGAATTTAATATGGGCCAGTGCTAGGCATGGTGGCTCATTCCTGGGAGGCTAAGGCAGGAAGACTGCTTGAGGCCAGGAGTTCCGGACCAGCCTGGTCAACATAGCAATACCTCATCTCTAGAAAAAATTTTAAAATTAGCCAGGTGTGGTGGCACATGCCTGTAGTCCCAGCTACTTGGGAGGATCACTTGAGCCCAGGAGGTCAAGGCTACAGTAAGCTGTGTTCATACCACTCTACTCCACCCTAGGCGGCAGAGTTAGACCGTGTCTCAAGAATAAAAAAGAAAATAAATTAAAAAAAAATAGGTCAGTAAATGCAGAGTCATACAGAGCACATTACAGTTTGTGTGTGTGTGTGTGTGTGTGTCTGTGTGTGTGTGTGTGTGTGTGAGACAGAGAGAGAGACAGGTTCTCCCTCTGTCGCTCAGGCTGAAGTGCACCATCACAGCTCACTGCAACTTCCACCTCCCAGGCTCCAGCCATCCTCCCACCTCAGCCTCCAGAGTAGCTGGGACCACAGGCGCAAGCCACCATGCTTGGCTAATTTTTTTCTATTTATTTTTTGTAGAGCTAGGGTTTCATCACATTGCATAAGCTGGTCTCAAACTCCTGGGCTCAAGCAATACTCCCACCTCAGCCTCCCAAAGTGCTGGGATTACAGGCGTGAGACACCACTCCTGACCATATTACGGATGTTTAAAAACGTGACCCTAATATGTAGGAGTAGCCATGGAAAGGCTTTAAGCAAAGGACCAAGAGCAAACTTGTAGATCTGTGTTTTTAAAAATCACTCTGGATGGTTTAAGAAGAATGAATTGAAGGGAGGAAAGAAAAGGTCCAAGATGACTAAGTTAGAAAGCTACAGCAGTTGTCCAAGTGAAAAATAATGGTGGCTTGGATCAGCTGGAGCAGTGGATACAAAAGAAGCGGAGAGTTTCAAGACATTAGATTCAAAAGCAGTAGGTCTTAGTGACTAAGCACACAACTCCCACCGTCTGGCCTGGGCAACTAGGTGGACAGAGGTATGACTTAATGACTTACTGAGATGGGCCTCACTAGAGAAGCAGAGGTGTGATGCGTGGGGAAAGCGTATCATTAAGCTCAAGTAAAAGGTCAAAGAGGTAGTTGGTTATGTGATCAGGTTCTCAGAGGAGTCTGCTCAAATATGGGCATCTCCACTGAGATAGTATTTAAAAGCATGGACATGGATGTGAGTCCTCAGGAGAAAGCAAGGAATGAACAAGAAATTTACCAATCCCAAGCCCTGAGGAAACACTAACATGCAGAGATTAGACAGAAGAGGAGTAAACACCAGTGAAGAACAGGAAAAAGCAGTGGGCCAGAAAAGTAGGAGGAAAACCAGGCAAGTGCCGTGCTATGGAAGTGAAAAGGAATATATTTCAACTAGGAAATGGTCAACAGTGACAAAGAACACTGAAATAAGGATATTAATGATGCTTAGGTTTCCAGGCCAACTCACAGAAGCTCATTTCACATATAGGTGGATTACAGCATTCCACTATCTTACAATAAAGCAGTGCAGTTACACTGGCCATCACGCAGGCTCCAGATCCACAATGCCCAGTTTTCAATCACAGCTCCACTATTTACTAGCTATATAGCTGTAGGTATAAATTACTTCATGTCTCTATCCCTCAGTTTCCTCATCCATAAAAGGATGGTAAAAAGAATGCCTACCTCAAAGGATTTTTACAATGAATTTTGATAAATGAATGTGTGTATGTATATGTGACTTAAAACAGCTAGCACAAATTAGTTGCTCGTGAGGTAAATGACAGCTACTATTACTTACAACATGGTTTCCATGGGAAAAAACTTTCTGAACTCTAACAGTGGAAGTTTGTCTGAAATAACCTTTTATTAACTTGAGATTGTTCTTACTCCTTACAAATTATGATCTTTAAGGTCTTTTTCCAAAAACCTTGAGGAAAACTCTAGATTTGAAATGCACCAAACAAATGTCCATCATATAGAAACTGACAGGTTTTAGAAGAGCTAATCATTACTTTGGTTTTTCAGAGGAGTATTTATCATACTCATTATACATCATACTAAAAAAAAATTGCATTAGGAATTCTAAAAATTGGTGCCAAAAATCATTTCAAGTTAGAAGGCGAAAAACAGGCCAGGCACAGTGGCTTACACCTAATCCCAGCACTTTGGGAGGCCAAAATGGCCGGATCACCTGAGGTCAGGAGTTCGAGACCAGCCTGGCCAATGTAGTGAAACTCCATCTCTACTAAAAATACAAAAATTACCATCCTGGCCAATGTGGTGAAACCCCAACTCTACTAAAAATACAAAAATTAGCCAGGCGTGGTGGCAGGCGCCTGTAATCCCAGCTACTCAGGAGGTTGAGGCAGAATGATTGCTTGAACCCAGGAGGTAGAGGTTGCAGTGAGCTGAGATCACGCCAATGCACTCCAGTCTGGGCAACAAGAGTGAAATTCCATCGCAAAAATAAATAAATAAATAATAAATAAAACTATTTAAATACAAAATATTTCCATTCCCTTACTTTCTGGTGCATATTCAAATACAAACACATCGATTATCACCATAAAACAGCCTGCCTCTTCCTGTTGTGACCAAGATATAAGTATTACGTACAGAATAGGGCAGTGGATCTGCAGACTCCTGATGACCTTCTTATTTCCCAAGTCATGCAAAGGTATTTACAACATCCAAAACTGCACCCCAAAAGGTATTTCCAACTGCGTGGTGTTCAGCAAAGGACATGTTCGTTCATTTAGTTCCTAACACTAACTGAAAAGAGCACAAATAAATGAAGATTTATATGGCCAGTCCTTATTCCTGCACTTTCCAAGTACCTAGCAAGTACTCTCTGAGAAATATTCACAAATCTCTCTATAAGCCCTATTTAAGGTAAAGTGCTCGAGTTTCCCACTGTATTTTTCAACTGTTAGTACCATAAAACTACCTAATAACTAACAGAGCTGTTGTATTCAAAAAAAGTATTGTTTCAAACTCATGAAAAGCTCTTTATCATGTACTTTCCCATAAACTGATGAAAATGATGTATTTCAAGACCAAGAAGGCATAAAGTAGGATGTTAGATCCCTGTCGGCAACAACTGAATGTCATTACCATCTGTCAGCTTCTGAATAGGTTACAGGAAACAAGGTGTCAGACAGGCTAATTCTTTACGGATAAGCATCCATATTACATCATCACAACTAGTACTCATTTGCACCTTCAGAAGAAACTGCCACAAAGGGGAACAAAAACATTCAACTGATACGTGCATTATGAAAAAGCTTTTTAAAATGGTATAAAAATATAAATAAGCTTCTGAAATGTAGAATATTTAGACTTACAGGGCGTATTTCAGATTTGCTATTTTTGATATAACTGAAATCAAAGAGGAATATTTGCACAGTTTCAGGAATAAAATGAGGTCTAATTCAGAAGTGTGTGTAACTCTGTACAGATGGCCTGATCCCAATACAAGATGTTAACAAAGCAGGTTGGCGGGGGAGGGGGGTAAACCTGCATTTTCTATGCTGTATTTTAGCTAATTCCCGCCCCCCTCATTTTTTAAAAAAGCAGGGGGAGAGGGCATGGGGGGTAACATTTAAGATTCAATAACTTCCATTAAACAGAAAATAAATCTCCTTTAGATTATGTGTGCCAAGTGAATCTACTTACTGTTTTCAAGTGTGTTTGGGAAGTCATTCCGTGTTACTCTGATAAACAAATTTGGAAAACATGACAAGTAGATTTTAGTTTCTTGCCTCAGAAGTATTCTACTAAAAGAAGTAACTAGGTAGTATTTCAGTTTCATTTACCTAATAAAATACTTTTCATTTAAAACATAAAAAATGTGGCACAAATACCTATCATGCTGTTCAATGATGAGAAAGTAACTTTAATTTGTAAATTATCCTAGTCAATGCAAAATGCTACTTCAAAAAGGACAGTCAAATTACCATCAAAAAGAAATAACGGTGAAGTGCTAACCGTCTTTCATAAAACTCCTTAAAATGGCTTACTTGTATGTAACACAAAATTATGGCTATTTCTGAAAGGTTTCAGCATTTAATTACTTAGCTCCAAATTGGCACATCACATTATTTTTGTTAACTCCCAGGTCTTTCAAACAAAGGGCCTAAAATTTTCTGAGAAAGCTTATATCCCTATTCTTGAAGCAAATTTTTCTCATGCTTTCACAATCATCCCAATGGACAATCTAAGACAAAGACCAGCTACTCTTCACACTTATATGCTCAATCATGACCGTGGAACTTTCATAAAAACAAAGAAGATAAGCTGGAACACGGTAATGTATAAACTTAAAACAAAAGTTCACTTCTGTCGTGAAAAATAATGAAGAAATCTGATGAGATAATAAAGCCACGAAGCTTCCTGTTGGTAGCTGAGGATGAAGTCATTAGCAACCCAGGATTCCCTGGTCCATGTAATCAGAAGCTGCACCTACCAGATTCTGTATTGTTCGGGAGAGGTGGCTTTAAAACACCCCGCTCACCAATCCTCCAAACCAGACCACGCCTTCCAGTTATCATTCAAATGGAACCGTTTCACAGTGTGGCACTACTATACTACACATTTCCCGCGAGCTTAAATATCAAGTAGGAGTCAACATTTTAGATTCCCTTGGTCATGCTGCAGGAAAGATGAACTCTTGAACCTCTTGCTACATAATGCACCCGGACTTTAGAGGCCGAGATGGAGAACTATGCTTTGGTTCTTCAACCTTTATGGCCTTCACTACCCCCACCCCAACCTCCGCCCCATTTCTTCCCAACTCTCCGTCACCCCGAGGCACAGAAGGCAAAGAAAGATTCCTTACTTCCTGCTGTTGTTAAAAGGGGAGGAAACCAAAGAGCAACTTTGAACGAGTGGAAGAGAAATCGCCTGAATCTTGGCCACCAGCGCAAACATATGTCACCCGGCCCTGGAAGCCGCGTTCGCGCCCTGCCGAGCCCCCTCTTCTGCCCTGCGCCCCGGGGGTTCTCCCGTAGCCCAGCCCTCCCGGGTCCCCCAGTGTCTCCGGGACGCGGCTCCGCGACTCCACCTCTCCCGCCTCCGCAACCCTCGCACGCCGGGGTCCCCAAGACTGCATTGTCGGCCACCCAGGTTCCAATACAATGGATCGCCACTACCCCAAACTCTTCGGCGCCCCCTTCGGACCCCCGGCGCCAATCTTGGGTCTCCCAGATCCCGAGTTCAGCCACGAGCCCAAACTTCACCACGTGAGAGCCCAGGACCCCAGAGGTGACGGAGCCCCACGACTCCCGCCCAGCTCTCCCTTCACCTGCCGTCCCCAGGCATGAGTCCTGCACCGGGTGCCCCCACCCACCCGCGACCACCCCGTAGGAGTCATCAGCCGCCTCCCCCGAGCTGGGCGAGGGCGAGCGAAGGGCTCCCCGCCCGGCCCAGACCTCTGGGCGGCGCTGCAACCGAGCCCCTTTGGGGAAGGCCCCAAACGCATCCCCGGCCTTTCCTGGTCCACCGCGACCCCGCCGCCCACCCTCCCTACCTGGCCTTGAGGCTGGGGCTGCTGCCGCTGCTGCAGCTGCCGCTGCTGCAGCTGCTGCTGGCGGCGGCGGCGGCGGCTCGGGGTTCGTAGGCCCAGGCTGGGGCGGGGGGCTGCGCCGCGGCGCTGGCGGGGGCGGGGGCGGCGGGGGGCGCGGGCGGCGGCGGCGGCTCGGTGAAGCCCGAGGTCGCGTAGTTCCTGTCCATCGTGGGGGTGGCGTAGGGAGGGCGGGCAGCAGCGGGGGATCCTCCAGGGCTCCGTGTGAGGGGGGCGGGCAGGGAGAGGGGGCGGGGGAGGAAGAGGAGGCGGCGGAGGGAGCTGCCTCCTCACATGGCCCCGGCGAGCAGGCGAGAGAAGGGCGCGCTGTCGAGTCTGGGGCGCAAAGACCCGGGCCGCGGCGGGCGGCGAGACCCCAGCTGGGCGTCAGGGAAGCGGAGGCACCCGCGGCCGGGACTCGCGGCGACGGCGGCGGCGGCGGCGGCCGCTGCGCCCCATGTTGGTGGATTTCCCAGGATGCACCTCCCGCCCCCCTCCGCCCCACGGCCTCGCCCCGCCTCCCCTCTGAGCCCCGCGCTTGCCGCTCGCGGGGCGGGCGCGGCAAGGCCTCCGCCGCTGCCGGACGCTTCGCGAGACAGCTGAGGCCGAGGAGGCCCAGGCCCGGCCGACTTCAGGGACTCCGAGGGGCGCCCGCCGGCCGGAGCCCGCGAACCGCAGACTTCTCGCCCTTCGCAGCCCCGAAGGGAGGTGTCCGCACTCGCCGCGTCCCGCGTGGGAAGGGACCGCGCCTGGCTATCGCCCCGCGCGGGGGAGGGGAAGTGGAGCGGAACCCAGCGTAGGGCGCTGCGTAGGGGTGGCCGGGTCATGCTTTGCTTGGAGCTCACTATTTGACCCTTCAGGTTATTTTGAGGGACTCCAGTACTCAGTTCTCTGATCGCGATTTCTTTCCCTGCGCCCCAATCCAGAAACAGCTGAGCGGGCTCTTCTACAGTTCCGCTTACTCCCTCCCGAAAGCTTGCTGAGCGAGAGGAGCCTTTTCCTGCTGTTACGGGAGATTTATATTCAAAAAGATTCAAATTCAAACGTATTATTTTCCAATCCTCGCTGAAAGGGCCTTTCCCAAGGGCTCTTATTAGCTGCCCCCACCCCCACCTTGAGGATTTTTCTCACTCTGGGTTTCAGAATCTTCTATCCCAAGATAGACAACCACCTCTTCATTGATTAATCCAGCTGCCATCTGGATGACTTTAATTACAATAAATTTAAACTCACTATGCACTCTGATGTTGAGGGGTTTTGTTTGAGATTTGGAACTTAAGCAGGACTCTCTCTCCAAACATTTCCTATCTGATTTCCAAGCTGTTTGGTGTGCGGTAATTTAATGACTATTTGCAGTTCTTCTGTTGCATAGCAGACTTGTATTTCTTGTAATAACACATGAGTAGTGAAACTAGGGAATCGTACAAATCATCGTTTGGCCCTTGAGCCATAAATTTAAAGGTTAAAATAACAGTAAAGTTTCGATTTAATGACCACCTCCTTTTAAAAATCAATATTGGTTTAACACCTATTATGTGCTTAGCACAGAAATCTATCCCTCAAGATAAGCCTAACGTAAAGGTTTAAGCAAATCAGACAGCCGTAGTGAAAGACCTAATAAACTTGATACACTATCTCTGATGACCATTGAAAAAGTTTAAACTTTGATAATATCTGGTGTTGGATCTGCTATGCCTTGCGAGATTAATTTTGTTCTGGAAGATCCTGTTTTCCTCCTGGCGCCTACATCCTTTTGTTCCTATTCATTCCTTTTTGCAAGTCTTCTGCACCTGTGATGCTTGGAGCCTGGTCCCCGGGTGGATAAGCAAGGAAGTGAGTAGTCGTTATTTACAAATGAATTCAAACGTGTAGGCACAGCGACTTTGCCAATTTTATGTTAATTACAAAATGCATTTACGGAGGATATCTTTGAAAAGTGGTTTTTCTTGGAAAAGGAATTTGCCGACTAATCTGAGTTCCTGCAGAGAAGTAACGTAAATCTTCATTACATTTATTTTTCTTCCTGCAAACTGGAAATGTGGGATCTAAATTAAAAAGTTTTCACAACTACCTATTATAAGTACTTTTGTGAGCGCTAAAGTTTTGTCTCTGTGAAAAGTATAGGAAATGGAGTGGCATGCTATAAATGTTTTATGGCACTTAGTTTGAGATACCCACAACTGGCACTCAGAGTGAGTTATGCAGGCAATACCAAACAAGTGGCAATAAAACCTTTATAGTCCCTCATACCATTATGTAGTTTGTTTATGTCACATAAATCAGAGAAAGATATTAAGGAAAAATTCTAGTGAGTATTTTTAGTAATATTACTCTGTCACCATATGTTCCTTTGCCATTTAAATGAAATTTCCTTAGTTCACTCTAAATCAGTACAATTGTATTTATTTTCAAATGTTACATGTCTACAAATAACATCATATTTTTTATTAATACTATTTTTAATTGACAAATAATTGCATACATTTATGGGGTACAATGTGATGCTTTGATATATGTAAATCTTTAAAAAATTTGTACAGTTGATGATTCTATCTGAAGAATGTCTTCTTTCCTACTGAAAATACACTTCCAGCTCTGTGAACGTTTCGGGATCTCTCAAATGATTCATAACCAAACTGCTTCAAGTCTGATCCAGGTAGTGTCAAACTCTAGAATGAGCATTGTTGGTCTCCCGTTTTTTGATTGTTTGTTTGTTTGTTTGTTTTTTGAGACAGTCTCGCTCTGTCGCTCAGGCTTGAGTGCAGTGGTGTGATGTCGGCTCACTGCAACCTCTGCCTCCCCGATTAAAGCGATTCTCCTGCCTCAGCCTCCAGCCTCCAGCCGTGGTCTCATTTTAAATAAAAATGTTCATTTTATTCTTTGCCCAGATCCTACTCATCCTTCAAGATCCAAATAAAATATTACATCTATCATGACATTATCCAAACTGCCTTAGGCAAAATCAATTACTTCCTTTTCATTTGTCCTCTGGTGCTCTATTCCAATTTCTATTATGTTTAACACTATCCTATTGCATTACAATTAGTTGGGTGTCTGCCTCTTTTCCTCATAAATTACTTACTTCCTCATAAAGGTCTTAAGTTCCATAAAGACAGGGGTTGTATTAAATTTACTCTCGTATTTGCAGCATTTAGTAGTATGCTTGACACTATATTAGGCTCTAAATGCATATTTATTGAATGAATAAATATGCATGCTACTTGAAAAATGCCCATTCAGAAGTTCCAATTAGTAATTTACATATTCCTTTCCTTCTCCCCCCCCCCCACCAAAAAAAAGACTATTTCTATCTCAGTTCTAAAATCGGGACAAGATTTGAAAAGCAAAGGCAGTTTGGTTGTAAGATGAATTGGAGTAAATCCTACACTTAAGAAGGAATCTTCAGCACTTTGGAAGGTTGAGGTGGGAGGATTGCTTGAAGCCAGGAGCTCAAGACCAGTCTTGGACACCATAGCGAGACCCTGTCTCAAAAAAACAACAAAAAAAGCTCTTTCCTTCTTCCTCACCTCCATCTCCCACTTCCTTTTGAGTTTATTGTCTAGAATTAGTCATGCCTTAGAACATGCCCTTGAACAATCTCCCCACATTTTCCACCCTAACTCCCATCCCATTAGAAAATCAATACGTATTTCGTAGGGCGCGGTAATCCCAGCACTTTGGGAGGCTGAGGCAGGCGGATCATCTGAGGTCAGGAGTTCGAGACCAGCCTGGCCAACATGGTGAAACCCCTTCTCTGCTAAAATACAAAAAAATTAGGTGGGCGTGGTGGCGTGTGCCTGTATTCCCAGCTACTCAGGAGGCTGAAGCAGGAGAATCTCTTGAACCCAAGAGGCAGAGGTTAAAGTGAGCTGAGATCACGCCAGTGCACTCCAGCCTGGGTGACAAGAGCAAAATTCTGTCTCAAAAAAAGAAAACAAAAAAAAGAAAAAGAAAGTAAGTATTTCAACTGGTAGAAAGACTGTAGTTCTATTGAGTACATAGTTCATTGCCTTCCTTTTGTAGTTGAGGAAACTGAGGCCTGGCGTTGAGTGACTTGCTTTATAAGGTGATGGAGGGAATCAGTTGGGGCGAGACCCAGGAAACCCTGTCTTCACTGAGGTGGCCTTGTTCATTAGCTTGTTGGGAAATGCAGAATTTGGGGTTGCCTAACTGGAAATGTAGTAGGTTAAGTCCACACACTCCTATGTTACAAATAGACCAACCATCAAGAAGAAAGATCCAAGAAGGTCAAGTTTGCAGTTTCACTGAGAATACAAGGAATATGTGTGTGAGAAGTGATTTGAACAGGGAAAGAAGATATGGTTTAAAATTTTTCCCTTCTCTTCTGTCATTGAGGGAAACTGTAAGCCCTATCTTTGCCAGAGCAGCCCTAGTTTCCATCTCTTAGGTCAACATCATAAATTAAATTAAAACATCAGAAATGAAGTAAAAATTAGCCAGGCATGGTGATGCACCTGTAGTCCTAGCTACTCCAAAGGCTGAGGCGGGAGGATCACTTGAACCCAGAATTTCGAGGTTATCATAAGGAACGATCATGCCACTATGCTCCAGCCTGGGCAACAGAGCAAGACTCTGTCTCTAAAGAAAAATTCAAATAAAAAAAGTTAAAAAGAAACGAAGTCCCACTATAATTTCCTCTGTCTCTGAGGCTTGACCCTATCAGTCATCTTTGACTCTGCTCTTTATTGCCTGCCATATCCCTCCAGGGAGACAGCAATGGAATCAGGAAAGCTGCTGTTTAATCCTGCTTCTCTGGAAGCTGCAGCCTCACTAGGGGGTGTCCCTGAAAGAGCTTCAAGAAACATACTTGATCATCAATTTTGTGTGGAGAGGTAGTTTTCTGAGCTATGGATATGGAGGGACTTTGGGGCACTGATGAATGGTTTCGTTGATCAAGGCCTGCAATAAGCAAGGTTGAATGATTAGAAACCAGGACATCTGGGAAAGGAGTACAATTTATGTATAAACTGGAAAGACAGGACTGTGGCCTTATCATGAAGTCTTCCACTGAGAGGATATTTTATCTCCCTAAATAGATTACAGGAGATTTAAACCTATTCTGTAGATGAGAGTGATTCTCATAAGAATAACCAATACATATTGACCATGTATGTCTTAGGTCCTGTGCTAAGCGCTTGATGTGGAATTGTCACAATCCTCATAAGATCCTTAAGATGTGGGTATGGATTATTATTAATCCTGTTTTATGGGAAATTGAAGCTTAGTGAAATGAAGTAACTTTCCCAACATTGTACAAGCTGATATAAGACGGTGATGCAGGCAGGGCCTGGTGGCTCACGCGTGTAGTCCCAGCACTTGGGGAGGCCCAGGTGGGCGGATTGATTGAGCCCGTGAGTTCGAGATCAGCCAAGGTAATGTGGTGAAACCCTGTCTCTACAAAAAATACAAAAGTAGCTGGGTGTGCTGGTGCATTCCTGTATACCAGCTACTTGAGAGGCTGCAGCAGAAGGATTACCTGAGCCTGGGAGGCAGAAGTTACAGTGAGCTGTGATCTTGCCGTTGCACTCCAGCCCAGGCAAGAGTGAGACTGTCTTAAAAAAAAAAAAAAAAAGAAGACAATGATGGAAGTGGAGCTTCAAATCAGCTGTTTGACTCCAAATCAAATAAGTTTGGTTAAGGAGTTACTGCCAGATTTCTCCTCTAAAGAGTTACTACTACATTTTACTTTGTAATCAATAAGTATTTTGTGGATACTTGAATATTGTGTAAATTCCTGAGGCCAGTGCAGTGGTTTACGCCTGTAACCCCAGCACTTTGGGAGGCCAAGGCGGGCGGATCACCTGAGGTCAGGAGTTCGAGACCACCCTGGCCAGCATAGTGAAACCCCATCTCTACTAAAAATACAAAAATTAGCTGGGCATGGTAGCAGGCACCTGTAATCCCAACTACTCAGGAGGCTGAAGCAGGAGAATTGCTTGAACCCGGGAGGCGGAGGTTGCAGTGAGCTGAGATCACGCCATTGCACTCCAGCCTGGGCAATAAGAGTGAGACTTCATCTAAAACAAAAACAAAAACAAATTCCCAAGGCATCATTCTTTCACCTCTGCTTTTAGCATATGTATTAGTGAAACAAGAGTGTTCCCTAATCTCCCTGGCAGGATGTGTGACGGGGGTGTGGTTTGCCTATTTGGTTGCCACCACTGCTCAAACCCCTGAGGGGAGGCGGAGCACGCAGACAGGCAGGCACAGGAGCACCAGGGGTTGTGTGTTACTGTGTGCCCTTTTAGCCTTGCCATCTGCAGACAGCTTGAGTGTTAGCCAGCTCAGTGGACCCTCTGCCTTTTTGCAAGAGGGCCAGTGTGACAGCTTTCTGTATCCTGAGCTCTTGTCTAGCATCCCATAAGAATCAGGTCACACACAGGCTTGAAGGATGGATATGGGGTTTTATTGAGTAGCAGAGGTAGCTGTCAGTGGGATGGATGGGGAGCTGGAAGGGAGGATGGAGTGAGAAGATGATCCCCTAGAGTTTAACCTTCCAGCGGCCAAACTCCTCTCTGACTGCCCTCAGCTGAACTCCTCTTGGTGTTCAGACGTTCCTCCTCTTCTCTCTTTCCCTGCTGTGCTGTGCCACCGCTCATCTGCTTGTCTCCTCATCTGCTTGTCTGCTCATCTGCTTCTGGAGCCTGAGGTTCCAGGTTTATATGGGTAAAAGATAGGGGGCATGGTGGGCCAAAAGGCAATGTTTTGGGCATGAAAATAGGAATGCCTGTCTCCATTTAAGGCCGTGATCTCCAGGCTTGAAGTTGGGCCCTTTGCCAGGGAACCACCCTCTTCTACCCAGAATTTCCCAATCTCCCTGTCTCCCGTTCATATCATTAGTTTCCTATGACTGCTGCCACAAATGACCCCAAACTACATGACAATAGAAATTCATTATCTCACAGTTCCAAAGCCTAGAAGTCTGAACTCAAGGCATTGGCAGGGTCACGCTCCCTCTGGAGGCTCTGCTATACACGTACAGAGGACCAACTGTAGTGATTTTTCTAACTTCACCATTCCTTCTACAATCATTAGTTATCATTCTCCAAGAATGATTATTCCTTATCCCTGTTAAAAAGAAAAGTCTCAGACAAATTAAATTTAATAGAGTTTAATTGAGCAAAAAATGACTTGGATTGGGCAGCCCCAGACCAGAATAGGTTCAGAGAGGCTCCAGCACAGTTGTGTGGTGGTGGAAGATTGACAGACAGAAAAAGGAAGGTGATATACAGAAAATGGAAGTGAGTATTGATATCATTTGGCTCTATGTCCCCACACAAATCTCATGTTGCATTGTAATTCCCAGTGTTGGAGGAGGGACCTGGTGGTAGGTGATTGGATCATGGGGGCGGGTTTCCCCCTTGTTGTTCTCGTGATCGTGAGTGAGTTTTCCCGAGATCTGGTTGTTTAAAAGTGTGTAGCACTTTGCCCTTTGCTCGCTCTCTCTCATGCTGCCATGTGAAGAATTGCTTGCTTTCCCTTTGCCTTCTCCCACGATTGTAAGTTTCCTAAGGCCTCTCCAGCTTTGCCTCCTTTACAGCCTGCGAGTCAATTAAACCTCTTTTCTTGATAAATTACCCAGTCTCAGGTAGTTCTTTATAGCAGTGTGAGAATGGACTAATACAAGTATACAAACAGCTGATTGGTTACGGCTCAGTGTTTGCCTTATTTGAACATGGTTTGAACAGTTGGCCACCCTTGGTTGGCTAAAACTCAGTGACTGGCACAAGAATAGGTAAATCTATTTACACATCCCGTTAGGTTGTAGTTCGCCATGTACGGAGAAACTTTTAGGCTGACGTTAGAATATGTAACGCAGCAGCTTTAGGCTAAGCTTAATTTAACATTCCTTGTTTATTCATATCAATATGTACTCATGGATTTTTATTTTATTCAGCAGATTTGTAAAGGATTAACTCAGCAGGTGTGGATTGTTCAAACCCTGTACTTTGCAAAGAAAGGTTTGGCCCTTGCCTAGTTTCAAGGCTCTTAATAGAGAGTATTTTTGTTTAGTTAAGGCCTTGGGCCACACCAGATCATTCATGCTAACAGTGCAATTTATAGTGGGTGCTTTGGGCCACATAATATCAGCTTGACCTCTGGAGGGACTGGAGAGTTCAGGTCAGCCATAGAAGCAATTACTACGACTATGCAAATGACTCCCAATAAAAACCCTGGACACCAAGGCTTAGGTGGGCTTCTGATTGAAAATACTTCCCGTGTGTTGTCACATAATATTAATGTCTGCACAGCTCCACTGAAAGGGGACACTGGAAGCCTGCATCTGGTCTCTCTTGGACTCTGCACTATGTGCCTTTTCCTATTGTTGATTTTAATTTGCATCCTTTCACCGTAATGAATCATAACCATGAATATAACAATGTGTCTGAGTTCTTTGAGTTCTTGTAGCAAATCATTGAAATTGAGGGTGGTCTTAGGGGTTCCCAACCATAGGATTATAATCCATTACCACATCTGTTTATTTTGGTGTTCAAATAGTCCCAGATTTGGACCATCATCCAAACATATAAGTACTTTAATATACTTTCTCACAATAGGGAGTGTACTTTCTCATAATAGGGAGCCATGAGAACATTTTAAGCAGGAGGGTGATTTGATTAAAGCTATGGAAAATATTCTCTTGCCCTTCCTAATGTCCCACTGTAGTCTACATCTTCAGCCTGGTTGAAACTGGTATGCCAACAAGACAAGTACAGACCCTTCATAGATTTATACACACATACTACACACACACACACACACACACAAAATTAAAAAAAAAAAAATCATTACCTAGGACAGTCTCATTGTACAACTGTTGTCCCAGTTGTTTGAAAACACAGCTTGAGGCAAATATTTTTCAGAGGGTTTGTCTCCAGAGAACTGAGCCCCAAACTAAGGGTTGTAGAGCATATATTCTCAAGCCTCAGGTTCTCTTTGCTACAGCCTGGCCTAAGATACCAAAGCACACTCTGCCTTCTGCACAGCTGGTTATATCCTCCCCCTTTCCTTAGGTACTTCTCTGTTCCCTTCATTGCAAAGACCCAGATATGGTGGTGATAAAGGAAGCTTGTTGGGAGAGATCTAGACTTCACTTAATCATCATGCAAGTTAATTTTTTTTTTTTTTTTTTTTTTTTTGAGACAGAGTCTTGCTCTGTTGCCCAGGCTGGTGTAGTGGCATGATCTTGGCTCACTGCAACCTCCACCTCCTAGGTTCAAGCAATTCTCATGCCTCAGCCTCCTGAGTAGCTGGGATTACAGGTGTGCACTACCACACCTGGCTAATTTTTGTATTTTTAGTAAAGACAAGATTTCACCATGTTGACCAGGCTGCATGTTAATTTTAGTATATGTATACTAACTGATATAGTTTGGCTATAGGTCCCCACCCAAATCTCATGTGGAATTTTATTCCCCATGTGTCAGGGGAGGGACTTGGTGGGAGGTGATTGAATCATGGGGATGGATTTCCCCCATGCTGTTCTCATGATAGTGAGTGAGTTCTCATGAGATCTGATGGTTTAAAAGTGTGGTACTTCCCCACTTGCTCTCTCTCCTGCTGCCATGTGAGATGTGCCTTTCTTCCCATTCCCCTTCTGCCACGATTGTAACTTTCCTGAGGCCTCCTAACCTCTTTTTTTTTTTTTTTTTTTTTTTAGATGGAGTCTCGCCCAGGCTGGAGTGCAGTGGTGCGTTCTCGGCTCACTGACACCTCTGCCTCCCAGGTTCAAGCGATTCTCCTGCCTCAGCCTCCTGAGTAGCTGGGATTACAGGTGGTGCCACCACAGCCAGCTAATTTTTGGTATTTTTATTAGAGACAGGGTTTCACCAGGGTCAGGCTGGTCTCAAACTCCCGACCTCGTGATCTGCCCGCCTCAGCCTCCGAAAGTGCTGGGATTACATGCATGAGCTACTGTACCCAGTCACCTCTTTTCTTTATAAATTACTCAATCTCAGGTAGTTCTTTGTAGCTTTGTGAAAACAGACTAATACACTCGCTAAACATATCGTTGCTTGATATCAGGTTAAATTTTGTCACAGGGATTTTTCTGTTTCTTAAGATCCAAAAAGGTAGACTCAAGCTTTTGTGGAAGTCCAAAACCCTCTCCCACATATCTACAAATTCTGGAGAGGCTTACAGTCTCTTGTCCAATACGTCTTCAACTTTCTGCTTCCATGAGTGCTTTCTCTGTTCAGTGGAAAATTGAAATTTAGCCTCTTCATAGAGTCCTCCCTCCACCAAAATACACACACAGAACATTTATGAAAGTAACAAAGTGAACACTGGACTATTAATTGCACCTGTTTAATTTTATTGCACCATCAGTCTATTTATGTATACTCATTTTACTCCTGCTCATGGAATATGGTTGCTTGCTCACAACTTTAAAAACTCAGAGGAACATTGCTCATGGCATGTTGTAACAGACCCCTTGAATGCCCACGTCACATCCCCTGGCTCAATTCTGAGACAGTTCTAAACCTACTTCACACTCACAGCATCTTTCCTCAAGACCCTGCCACGTGTCTTTCTATATTTCGCTTTTTCTTTTCTTTTTCTTTTTTCCTTTCTCCATTTTTTTTTTTTTTTTTTTGAGACAGTGTATCACCTGTTGCCCAGGCTGGAGTGCAGCAGCTCAATGAAAGCTCATTGCAGCCTGACCCTCCTGGGCTTGAAGGATTCTCCTACCTCAGACTCCTAGTAGCTGTGACTCCAGGCACACGCCACCATGCCTGGCTATATTACTTTTTTTCTGTAGAAACAGGGATTTCCCTATCTTGCCCAAGCTGCTCTCTAACTCCTAGGCTCAAGTGATCTTCCTGCCTTTGCTTCCTAAAGTTCTGGGATTACAAACATGAGCCATGGTGTCCAGCCTTTTTTTTTTTTTTTTTTTTTTTAAGAGACGAGGTCACACTCTGCTGTCCAGGTTGGAGTGCAGTGATCATAGCTCACTGCAGCCTTGAACTCCTGGGCTCAAGTGATCCTCCTGTCTCAGCATGTGGAGTAGATGGGACTACAGGTGTGCATCACCACACTTGGCTAATTTATTTTAATGTTATTATTTTTGATAGAGACAGGGTCTCGTTTATTTGCCCAGGCTAGTCTGGAACTCCTGGCCTTAAGGAATTTGCCATTCTCAGCCTCCCAAAGGCCTGAGCCACTGTACCTGGCCTTTATTTATTTATTTATTTTATTATTATTATTATTGAGACGAAGTCTCGCTCTGTCACTAGGCTGGAGTGCAGTGGCGCAATCTCAGCTCACTGTAACCTCCGCCTCCCAGATTCAAACGATTCCTCTGCCTCAGCCTCCCTAGTAGCTGGGACTACAGGTGCATGCCACCACGCCCAGCTAATTTTTTGTGTTTTGGTAGAGATGGGGTTTCACCATGTTAGCTGGGATGGTCTCAATCTCCTGACCTCGTGATCTGCCTGCCTTAGCCTCCCAAAGTGCTGGGATTACAGGCATGAACCACCTGGCCTATTTTTAAATTTTTTTAAGAAACAGTGGTGCAGGCACAGTGGCTCACGGCTGTAATCCCAGCATTTTGGGAGGCCAAGATGGGCAGATCACCTGAGGTCAGGAGTTTGAGACCAGCCTGCCAACATGGTGAAACCCCATGTCTACTAAAAATACAAAAATTAGCCAGGTGTCGTGGCACATGCCTGTAATCCCAGCTACTTGGGAGGCTGAGGTAGGAGAATCACTTGAACCCAGGAGGCAGAGGTTGCAGTGAGCAGAGACTGCACACCACTGCACTCCAGGCTGGGCAACAGAGCGAGACTCTGCCTCAAAAAAAAAAACAATTAAAAAAAAAAAAGAAGGAAGGAAGGAAAAAAAGAAGGAAAGAAAGAGGAAGGAAGGAAAAAAAGAAGGAAAGAAAGAGGAAGAAAGGAAGAAAGAGGGAGGGTGTGTGTCGGCCGGGCAGTGGCTCACGCCTGTAATCCCAGCACTTTGGGAGGCTGAGGTGGGTGGATCACCTGAGGTTGGGAGTTTGAGACCAGCCTGGCCTACGTGGTAAAACCCCATCTCTACTAAAACCACAAAAATTAGCCGGGCATGGTGGTGCATGCCTGTAAGTCCCAACTACTTGGGAGGCTGAGGTAGGAGAATCACTTGAACCCAGGAGGTGGAGGTTGCAGTGAGCCGAGACTGTGCCATAGCACTCCAGCCTGCGCGCGCGCGCGCGCGCGCGCGCGAGAGAGAGAGAGAGAGAGAGAGAGAGAGAGAGAGAGAGAGAGAGAGGAGAGAGAGGAGAGAGAGGAGGGAGGGGTGGGAGGGAAGGGAGGGAAGGAAAGAAGGAAGGAAAAGAAAAAGAGGGAAAGAAAAGAAACAGTGTCTTGCTTTGTCACCAGGCTGGAGTGCAGTGGCACAATCACAGCTCACTGCAACCTCAGTCCTCCCACCTGAGTTTCCAGAGTAGGTGCATGCCACCCCGCACCAGGTTAATTAATTATTTGGTAAAGATGGCTCCCATTTTTTTGCCCAGGCTGGTCTCAAACTTTCTGGCCTCAAGAGAGCCTCTAATGTGCTGGGATTACAGGTGTGAGCCAGGGCACCCAGCCTGCTGCTTTTTTTTTTTTTTTTTTTAACACCACTGAGCTCTCCTTTAACACCACTGAGTGCATCTCCTTCCCAACACACCCCACAAAGCAAAATAAATCCTCAATTAATAGAGGAAGTCAATGGGTAACTGCTTCAGTCTCCCAGCTTCCAGGTGGGCTGTTCTAGGAGGCATTCTGCACCCTTCTCTTTTTTTTTTTTTTTTTTTTTTTGAGACGGAGTCTCGCTCTGTCGCCCAGGCTGGAGTGCAGTGGCCGGATCTCAGCTCACTGCAAGCTCCGCCTCCCGGGTTCACGCCATTCTCCTGCCTCAGCCTCCCGAGTAGCTGGGACTACAGGCGCCCACCACCTCGCCCGGCTAGATTTTTGTAGTTTTTGGTAGAGACGGGGTTTCACCGTGTTAGCCAGGATGGTCTCGATCTCCTGACCTCATGATCCGCCCGTCTCGGCCTCCCAAAGTGCTGGGATTACAGGCTTGAGCCACCGCGCCCGGCCTCTGCACCCTTCTCTAGGAGGCAACCTATACCTCTAGGAGGCTCATAGAAGTGAGCACTTGTTGCCTACAGCAGCCACTTTAATAATATACCCCTGGCTTGTCCGTTTTCACGGTCTCTCTCCCTGTTCTGTCATCCTTGCTTCCTTCCAAATAAGCTACCTGCACCTAAATCCTTGTCTTGGGATCTGCTTTTGGGGAAACATTGCTTGTATTACTGTTTGATATATAATTTTAGTTTTTGTATTTTAACTTTTTATGGATGTCCTTTCGTAAGGGGCTTGCCCTCAAGTCTAATTACCTGTTGGGTCTTCTTCTGTCAGCTGTGAGTGGAATAAAGAGACAAGGCAAAGTAATGTTGCTAGAAGTGCTCAAAGCTTCATCCTAAAAGAATATTCAAGAGGTCAGAACTAGGACAATATTAAAGAAGCTGTCAACATAGAGGGTGAATAAGTGAACTTGGTCTTTTTTGTTCTTTCCTTTTTTGAGACAGGGTCTCACTCTGTCACCCAGTCTGGAGTGCAGTGGCGCCCTCACACTTCACTACAGCCTCAACCTCCTGGGCCCAAGCAGTCTTCCCACCTCAGCCTCCTAAGTAGCTGGGACACAAGCGTGTGCCACCACGCCCAGCGAATTGTTTTATTTTTGTAGAGACAGAGCCTCCCTATGTTACCCATGCTGGTCTCAAACTCCCAGACTCAAGTGATGCTCCTAACTTGGCCTCCCAAAGTGCTAGGATTACAGGTGTGAGACACTGCACCAGGACCATCTTTTTTTTTTTTTTTTTAAACATTGCAATCCTTCTAAACAAAAGCTTACATGTTACTTCAGTATACAAAAGTGGCAGGAGCCTGTAGTCCCAGCTTCTAGGGAGGCTAAGGCAGGAGAATGGCTTGAACCCAAGAGGCGGCGGAGCTTGCAGTGAGCGGAGATCACGCCACTGCACTCCAGCCTGGGCGACAGAGCGAGACTCCGTCTCAGAAAAAAAAAAAAAAAAAAGTGGAATCCTGAGGCATATGGGTCCTCTCTCTTGCCCCTTACCCACAGCTCCCAAGGCACCTGATAGAACTCTGAAGCCCCTAGGCAAACAGTTTGAAAACTATTGCGCTAGACAAGCAGCTACAGCCCAGCGGGAGAGCAAAGGAGGACACAGATGTGGGAGTTGCTAGGCCGGGCGTGGTGGCCGGGCGTGGTGGCTCACGCCTGTAATCCCAGCACTTTGGGAAGCTGAGGCAGGCGGATCACCTGAGGTCAGGAGTTCGAGACCAGCCTGACCAACATGGAGAAACCACAACTACTAAAAATACAAAAACTTAGCTGGGCGTGGTGGTGGCACATGCCTGCCGTCCCAGCTACTCGGGAGGCTGAGGCAGGAGAATCTCTTGAACCCAGGAGGCGGAGGCTGCAGTGAGCCGAGATCGGGCCATTGCACTCCAGTCTGGGCAACAGAGCAAGACTCCGTCTAAAACAAACAAACAAACAAAAAATTAGCCGGGTGTGGTGGCGCATGCCTGTAATCTCAGCTACTCGGGAGGCTGAGGCAAGAGAATCACTTGAACCTGGGAGGCAGAGGTTGCAGTGAGCTGAGATCGTGCCATTGCACACCAGCCTGGGCAACAAGTGCGAAACTCTGTCTCAAAAAAAAAAAAGAAAAGAAAAGAAATGAGAGTTGCTAATATGCAGGAAACAGGAGGGTGATTCTTGGTACTATAATTTTTATCTGTAAGTCTTCTCATTTCAATAAAATTCTGATAACTACATTTCAGTCTATTATATTTACGTGCCATAATTTCATCCTTCAGCTGTTGTTGGGTATTTAAGTTGTTTCCAGTTTTTTGCTTTATGAACAGTATTGCAAGGAGCAACTTTCTGCATACATCTAATTCGTCTGATTTCTTTAGAGTACAGTCCTAGAAGGAGACTTTCTTTGTCATGGAACATGAATGCTCCCCCCTCTGTTTTAGGGTCAGGATCTTGCTCTGTCACCCAGGCTGGTCTTGAACGCCTGGGGTCACACCATCCTCCCACCTCGGCCTCCAGAAGTGGGGGATTCTAGGTGTGAGCCACCAAGCCCAGATCCTTAATGCGCCTTGATGTCTTCGATGCTCATTGTCAAATTATTCTCCAGAAAGATTGTTATCAGTTTCCCTACCATGCACAGTACATGAGAGTACTATTTTGAATGCATATGTGCCAGCACCAAGTGCATGAATACCTTTGAAATTATATTGTTGAAAATAAGGTTGCAGCTGGGCATGGTGGCTCACGCCTGTAATCCCAGCACTTTGGGAGGCCGAGGCGGGTGGATCACGAGGTCAGGAGTTCGAGACCAGCCTGGCCAACATGGTGAAACCCCGTCTCTACTAAAAATACAAAAATTAGCCAGGCGTGGAGGCAGGCGCCTGTAATCCCAGCTACTCGGGAGGCTGAGGCAGAGAATTGCTTGAACCTGGGAGGCGGAGGTTGCAGTGAGCTGAGATTGTGCCACTGCACTCCAGCCTGGGCAACAGAGTAAGACTCTATCTCAAAAAAAAAAAAAGAAATAAAGAAAAAAGAAAATAAGGTTGCAACACCCATATTTGTGTCGTTTGCCTTACGGTTTTGAGAAGCTTAGAATCATAATTGGGGACCAGGCATGGTGGCTAACTCCAGTAATCCCAGCACTTTGGGAGGCTGAGGCCAGAATGCTTGAGTCCAGGAGTTTGAGAACAGCGTGTGTGACATGGCGAAATCCCATCTCTACAAAAATACCTCAAATAAATATAAAAGTTAGCCGAACATGATGGCACTTGCCCGTAGCCCAGCTACTTGGGAGGCTGAGGCGGGAGGATCACATGAGCCCAAGAGGCAGAGGTTGCAGTGAGCTGAGATCACACCACTGCACTCCAGCCTGGACAACAAAATAAGACCCTGTCTCCAAAAAAAAAAAAAAAAAACACAAAAAACCATAATTGGTCCCTTTTTTGTTTACAGTTAGTGCTAGATAGTGCTAATGTTACATTTAAGTCTCTTTGCCTCAAGCCCTACACCAGACATCCTCTTGACCTGAGCATCTTCACCTTCTGTGCCATCTTATTTAGAGTGACAACACTCTGCCACGTTTTCAGACCCTTATCCATCAACGTCAATAAAGTTCCATGGTTCTTCTCCAGCTATCACATATCACGTAAGTTCCTCAACAAATGAATAAACAAACAAGCAAAACCTGAGGCCAAGAGAAATTCTAGTTGAAGAACTTAACCTAATGGGAAAAATTAAGTTAGAGGGGCTGAGATTATGAAAGTTCCCGTGAATGTCCTCATAAAATAAATAAAAACTAAAGATATGCTCTTTGGATAGACAGAATAGCATAGTGGATAAGGGCAAAGACTCGGGAGCCAGGCTGCCTTGATTCAGATATTGCTTCTGCTAACTACAAACTGTGTGATCCTGGTAAAGCTACTTAACCTTTCTATGCCTCAGGGTCCTCCTTTCTAAAAGTGGGTAAAAATATCTGCCTCAGAGGGATGTTGAAAGAATTAAATAACTTAAAATATACTTAGAACAGTGTGTGGCACATAGTTTCTTACCGTTTTTTCTTTTTAACTATTTATTTTGACATAAAGAAGGTTAAAGAATAGTACAAAGAACTCCCTTGTATCCATTATTAACATTCCCTAAATATCAACATTTATATTAGCTATCAATCGCTCTCTGTCTTACCATTCTATTCAACATTGTACTGGAGATCTAGCTAGAGCAATAAGGATAGAAAAATAAAGTATATATAGGACAAAAATTAAACAGTAAAACCCTTTTTATTTGTGAATGTCATAAAAATCTGAAGGAATCTACATTTGAAAAGTAGAAATGATTGTCTTCGTTCATTTTGTGCTGCTATAACAGAATATCTAAGGCTGAGTAATTTAAAATAAACAGAAATTTATTTGGGTCATGGTTCTGGAGACTGGGAAGTCCAAGATTGAGGGGCTGGCATCTTGTGAAGGCCTTATTGCTGCATCATCTCAGGGCAGAAGGCAAAAAGACAACAGAGAGAGAGAAAGGAGAGAAAGAGAGAGAGAGAAGGGGTTCAAACTTGAACCTGCCCTTTTATAACAAACCCATTCCTGAAATAATGAACTTGCTCCTGTGGTGATGGCCTTAATCCATTCATAGAGTTGGAGCCTCATGGCCTAATCACCTCTCATTAGGCTCCACTTCTCAATAACGTTACATTGAGGATTAAGTTTCCAACATATGCTTTTTGGAGAATACATTAAAAACATAGTATTCTATCCTTGGCCCCCCAAATTCACATCCTTCTCACATGAAAAATATATTCATTTCATCCTAATAACACCACGTCTTAAATCATTCCTGCACCAATTCAAAAGTCCAAAGTCCAGCGTCTCATCTACATTAGATATGGGAGAGACTCATGGCACAATTCATTCTGAGGCAAACTTCTTCCAGCCTTGAGCCTGTGAAATCAAATAAGTTCCACTATGCGATGTCCTAATGGGGACCCTGGTACCTCCAGGATACTCTCTGCTGTGGCTCTGACCCTATACCACATTTCTGCCTGGGCCCTCAGGCTGTCCGAGATATTCCTTGAAATCTAGGTGAAGGCTGCCATGGCCCATAGCTTGCACCCTCTTGGCATCTGCAGAGTTGGCACCATGTGAATACTGCCAAGATTTAGAGCTTGTGCCCTCTAGAGCAGCAGCACATGCTGCACCTGGCCACACTTGAGCCAGGGCTGGGGTGGCCAAGGAGTGCTGTGCAGGGGGCAGAGACTTGGGGGAATGCGGGTAGTAAATGCTGATCATCTGCTGGTGCTTCTCTGGAAAGCTCACCCTCAATACCCTGCTCTCGCTTGTGATGGGAGGGGCAGCCTCATCCTCTCATTGTCTTGATTAATAGCACCTGACTCCTTTCCAGCCCTACTAATCTCTTTAGTAAACAGTTGCTTTGCCACACCTTTGGTTTGCTCTCCTAAACATGGCTTTTCACTCTTTACATGGCCAGAATGGACATTTTCCAAGTCTTTCTATTCTGCTTCCCTTTTAAGTGATAATCACTATCTTTAAATCATGTATGTCCTCTCTAAATTTACCACATATAGTTAAGAGAAGCCACGCAGCTTCATGATGCTTTACTTCTTAGATTTTAACTTCAGCCAGATATCCTAGTTCACGGTTCTTAAGTTCTGTCTTCCATAAAGCCCTTGGGCATGGACACAATTCAGCTAACTTCTTTGCCACTTTATAACAAGGATGACCCTTTTTCCAGTTTCCAGTACCTTGTTCCTCATTTTCATCTGAGACTCATCAGAATAGTCTTCACGGTCCACATTTCCACCAACATTCTGGTCATGACCCTTTAAGTAATCTCTAAGCAATTTCAGACTTTCCTAACAGCTATTCTCTTCTTCTGAGCCTTAATGCTCTGTACAATTTTTTTTTTTTCTAGGCTTCTCCTCCAAATTCTTCAGCCTCTACCCATTATCCACTTTCAAAGTCACTTCCACATTTTCAGGTATTTGTTATAACAATACCCCACTTCTCCGGTACCAATTTTCTATTTTTGTTTTTTTGTGCTACTGTAACAGGATGCCCAAGAACGGAAATTTATTTGGCTCATGGTTCTGGTGGCTGGGAAGTCCAAGACTGAGAGGCTGGCAAGGGACTTCTTGCTGTGTGATCTCATGGCAGAAGGTAAGAGGGCAAGAGAGAAAAGGGCATTGAACTCACCCTTTTACAATGAACCCACTTCTACAATAATGAACTCACTTCCACAATAACATCACTAATCTATTTATGAGGGTGGAGCCCTTGTGGCCTAATTGCCTGTCATTAGGCCTTAGCTGCCAACACTGCTGCATTGGGGATTAAGTTTTCAATACATGCTTTTGGGGGAATACATGCAAACCATAGCACTAAAAGTTGAATTTAGCAAGATCGTAGGATACAAGGTCAATAACCAAATATTAATTGTATTTATATACTAACAATAAGCAATTGGAAAATAACTTTTTTTAATCGAGGTATAATTCTTGTACCATAAAACTCACCATTTAAAATTATGCAAGACAGTGTTTTTGTTTTTTGAGATGGAGTCTCCCTCTGTTGCCCAGGCTGGAGTGCAGTGGCACAATCTAGGCTCACTGCAACCTCCGCCTCCTGGGTTCAAGCAATTCTCCTGCCTCAGCCTCCTGAGTAGCTGGGACTACAAGCACGCCCCATCACGCCAGGTTAGTTTTTTCGTATTTTTAGTAGAGACGGGGTTGGTTTCACCATGTTGGCCAGGCTGGTAGTGAACTCCTGACCTGGGCCTCCCAAAGTGCTAGGATTACAGGCATGAGCCATCGTGCCCATCCAGTGGTTTTTAATATGTACATAAAATTGTGTAACCATCACCAGTATCTAATTCTAGAGCATTTACATCATCCTAAAAAGAAACCTCTTATCTATTGGCACTTGTTCATCATTTACCCCTCCCCACAGTTCCTGTCAATGACTAATCTACTTTCTGTTTTTATGGATTTGCTTATTCTGACATTTCATATAAATGGAATCACCCAATATATGTGGGCTTTTGTTTCTGGCTTCTTTCACTTACTGAAATGCTTTCAAGTTTCACCAATGTTGTGGCATGTGTCAGCACTTCATTCCTTTTTATAACTGAATAACATCCCCTTGTATATATATACTACTTTTTGTTTATTCACTCATAGGTTGATGAACATTTGGGTGTTTCCACTTTTTGGTTATTATGCATAATGCTGCTATAAACATTTGTGTGCAAGTTTTTATGTGAACATACATTTTCAATTCTCTTGGAAACATAATTGGAATTCTCTTGGAAAGAAAGTTGGAAAATTAAATTTTAAAGATGTCATCTGGAACAGTATAAAAAGACATTAAGTACTTAAGGATGAATTTAACAAAATATACGTAACACCTATACACTGAAACCTATAAACATTGCTGAGATAAATTTAAAAGATTTTAATACATGAGAAAACATACTATGGGCTGGGCACAGTGGCTCACACCTGTAATCCCAGGATTTTGGGAGGCTGAGGCAGGCAGATCATTTGAGGTCAGGAGTTCGAGACCAGCCTGGCCAACATGGTGAAACCCTGTCTCTACAAAAAGTACAAAAATTATCTGGGCATGGTGGCATGCACTTGTAATTCCAGCTGCTCAGGAGGCTGAGGTAGGAGAATCACTTGAACCTGGGAAGCAGAGGTCGCAGTGAGCTGAGATCGCACCACTGCACTCAGCTTGGGTGACAGAGCAAGACTTTGTCTAAAAAAAGAGAAAATACTATGGATTTTTTTTTTTTTTTTTTTGAGACAGAGTCTGGCTCTGTCACCCAGGCTGGAGTGCAGTGGCCGGATCTCAGCTCACTGCAAGCTCCGCCTCCCAGGTTTACGCCATTCTCCTGCCTCAGCCTCCCGAGTAGCTGGGACTACAGGCGACCGCCACCTCACCTGGCTAGTTTTTTGTATTTTTTAGTAGAGACGGGGTTTCACCGTGTTAGCCAGGATGGTTTCGATCTCCTGACCTCGTGATCCGCCTGTCTCGGCCTCCCAAAGTGCTGGGATTATAGGCTTGAGCCACCGCGCCCGGCTTGGATTGTTTAATTTAACACATGTAAGTTTTTCTATAAATTTTTTTTTTTTTTTTGAGACGGAGTCTCGCTCTGTTGCCCAGGCTGGAGTGCAGTGGCCAGATCTCAGCTCACTGCAAGCTCCGCCTCCCGGGTTTACACCATTCTCCTGCCTCAGCCTCCTGAGTAGCTGGGACTACAAGCGCCCGCCACCTCGCCCGGCTAGTTTTTTATATTTTTTAGTAGAGACGGGGTTTCACCGGGTTAGCCAGGATGGTCTCCATCTCCTGACCTCGTGATCCGCCCGTCTCGGCCTCCCAAAGTGCTGGGATTACAGGCTTGAGCCACCGTGCCCGGCCAGTTTTTCTATAAATTAAATGCAATTCTAGTCAAATTTTCAGCAGTCTTTTGATTTAGAAATTGACTGGCTAATTCCAAAATGTATGCAAATGTTAAATGTATTAAATAGCCAGAAAATTTTTGGGAAAGAATGAAGTTTCAGAACTTAGACTACTTCTTTTGAAGACTTATGACAAGGCTACAGTCATCAAGATAATATGATACTGATATAAGGATAAACAATGATGAGTGAAACAGAACCCCATATGTGTGATCAATTGATTTTCAGCAAAGGGACCATGATAATTCAGCGGAGAAAGGACAGCCTTTTAAAGATGTGTTTCTAAAAGAACTGCATAGTTGCATGGAAGAAAATAAGCTTCAGTTCTTACCTGATAAACATAGAACTTAGACTTACATGTAAAAGCTGAAGTTATAAAGTGACTAGAAGAAAACATTAAAAAAAAAATCTTCTGGCTGGGTGTGGTGTCTCAATGTCTGTAATCCCAGCACTTTGGGAGGCTGAAGCTGGCAGATTGCCTGGGCTCAGGAGTTCATGAACAGCCTGGGCAACACAGTGAAACCCTGTCTTTACTAAAATACAAAAAAAAAAAAAAAAAAAAAAAAAAGCCGGGGGTGGCGGCGTGTGCCTGTAGTCCCAGCTACTCGGGAGGCTAAGGCAGGAGAATTGCTTGAACCCAGGAGGCGGAGGTTGTAGTGAGCCGAGATCATGCCACGGCACTCCAGCCTGGGCAACAGAGTGAGACTCCGTCTCAAAAAAACAAATAAACAAACAAAAATCCTCACAACCTTGAGTACACAATGATTTCTTAAACATGAGTTCACCATGTTATTGGTTTTGCTGGCTATCCAAATAAATCTGGCTTTTCCTCCCACCAACCCTCATTTCTTGTGTCTGGTTTTTGAGCGGCAAGCAGCCAAACATAGGTTCAGTTACAAAATTTGGCACCCAACGTGGGGCTGTGTGCCCTCTGGTGGTCTAGCCTGCCTGGTTTCCATGGATGGAGCAATTGGCAGCAGCAGTGCACCAGGGATTACCTGTTCATGTTATCGGGCAGAGCAACAACCGCTTATGAGTGCCGGTTGCTGCTCATGGCTAGCTGCCCCTGTGGCTGGGATTCCAGGGGTGTCCTAGCAGCAACTGAGAAATTTTTTGTCCTTGGGACCTTCTCTTCTGTCCCCTTCATGGAATCAGCAGCCTGGAACACTTTGGTGGTGCAAGAAGTCGTATCCAAGGGAGTTGATGGGTCCCAAGACTGGGTAAGTCAAACCAGACACACACAGGAAATCCTCTGTCTATGCTATTTGAGCTTTTGTGTCATTTGGACCTAGCATGGGTTGCCTGTGTACCATTTGGTGTAAGATAAGATTCTTAAAGACATTTCTCCAGTGTCCCTTTTCAGGAATGAGTTTGGGAGTGCTCCATTTGTTTTGGTTTCTATGTGTTTATTAGTTTTTAAATTATTATTATTATTTATTTATTTATTTTTGAGACGGAGTCTTGCTCTGTCACCCAGGCTGGAGTGCAGTGGCACGATCTTGGCTCACTGCAACCTCCGTCTCCCGGGTTCAAGCGATTCTCCTGTCTCAGCTTCCTGAGTAGCTGGGATTACAGGCAGGAGCTATCACACCCAGCAAATTTTTGTATTTTTGGTAAAGACGGGGTTTCACCATGTTGGCCAGGCTGGTCTTGAACTCTTGACCTCAGGTGATCCACCCGCCTCAGCCTCCCAAAGTGCTGGGATTTCAGGCATGAGCCACTGGGCCTGGCCTAATTACTATTTTTAAATTTTATTTTATTTTTATTTTTGGAGATGGACTCTCGCTCTGTTGCCTAGGCTGGAGTGCAGTGGAGCGATCTCAGCTCACTGCAACCTCCACCTCCCGGGTTCAAGCAATTCTTCTGCCTCAGCCTCCTGAGTAGCTGGGATTACAGGTGTGCACCACCACGCCTGGCTAATTTTTGTATTTTTAGTAGAGGTGGGGTTTCACCATGTTGGTCAGGCTGGTCTCGAACTCCTGACCGCATGATCTGCCTGCCTCAGACTCTCAAAGTGCTAGGATTACAGGCGTGAGCCACTGCGCCTGGCCTTAATTATTATTTTTTAAAATAATTTCAGGCCTGGCACAGTGGCTCACGCCTGTAATCCCAGAACTTTGAGAGGCCGAGGCAGGCAGATCACCCGAGGTCAGGAGTTTGAGACCAGCCTGGCCAACATGGTGAAACCCTGTCTCTACTAAAAATACAAAAATTAGCCGGGTGTGGTGGCTCGCGCCTGTAATCCCAGCTACTCCAGAGGTTGAGGCAGGAGAGTTGCTCGAACCTGGAAGGCGGAAGTTGCAGTGAACCGAGAATGCGCCATTGCACTCCAGCCTTGGCAACAAGAGTGAAACTCCGTCTGGAAAACAAAACAAACAAAAGAATTTCAGTTAGTTTATCTTGAGACATAGCTTACCTTAAAATTATATTAAAACAAACTTTAATTTTGAGCCATAAATTGATGGATTATTTTATCACAAGTAGTTCTTTATTTCTACTCACATTATTTTATTTTATTTTCACTTTATTTTATTTTTTACTCTTTTTTTTTACTTTTAGGTTCAGAGGTACATGTGAAGGCTTGTTATATAGGTACACCTGTGTCATGGGGGTTTGTTGTACAGATTATTTCATCACCCAGGTATTAAGCCTAGTACCCAATAGTTATTTTTTCTGCTTCTCTCTCCTCCCACCCTCCACCCTCAAGTAGACCCTAGTGTCTGTTGTTCCCTTCTTTGTGCTCATGAGTTATTTAGCTTCCACTTATAAGTGAGAACATGCGGGATTTGGTTTTCTGTTCCTGCATTAGTATGCTAACGATAATAACCTCCAGCTCCATCCATGTTCCTGCAAAAGACATGATCTTGTTTTTTTTCATGACTACATAGTATTCAATGGTGTATAGGTACCACATTTTCTGTTGCCCAGACTAGAGTGTAGTGGCGTGATCTCGGCTCACTGCAACCTCCGCCTCCCAGGTTCAAACAATTCTCTGCTTCAGCCTCCTAAGTAGCCAGGATTACAGGTGCCCACCACCAGGCCTGGCTATTTTTTTTTGTATTTTTAGTAGAGACAGGGTTTCACCATCTTGGACAGGCTGGTCTTGAACTCCTGATCTTGTGATCCACCTGCCTCGGCTTCCCAAAGTGCTAGAATTATAGGCCTGAGCCACCATGCCCAGCCCCCTTCATCATTTCTAATTGTGTTTATTTGGATCTTCTCTCTTCTTTTTAAAAATTATTTAAAAACAGAAAAGTTCAAAGGCATGCTAGATTTTTCTGGGACTCCAGCTGGTTATACATTATGGCTCATTTTTGTGCACATTTTAAACTGATTGGCAAATTATGGCAAGAAAATTCTGAGTTCAAATGGTTCACCTGCAACTATAGAGTTAAGTAGAGTCTTTTAAATTTCTCTATTTCTCTCTTTTCTGTCTCCTTTGGGGTTTTGGGTTTTTGTTTGTTTATGTGTTTGTGTGTTTGTTTTGAGATGGGGTCTTTCTCTGGTGCCCAGGCTGGAGTGCAGTGTCACAGTCTCAGCTCACTACAACCTTGACCTCCTGGGCTCAAGCGATCTTCCTACCTCAGCCTCCTGAGTAGCTGGGACTACAGGCATGTGCCACCATGTCTGGCTAATTTTTGCTTTTTTTCTGTAGCGGTTTCACCCTGTTGCCCGGGCTGGCCTCAAATTCCTGAGCTCAAGCAATCTACCTGCCTTAGGCTCCCAAAGTGCTAGGATTACAGGCATAAGCCACTGTGCCTGGCTGTTTTCCTGGCTACTTTGAATCTGCTGTTATTAAGCTACTGCTATTGAGATAAAGCTCACTAATTCAAGAATACCTGGAAATTTTGTTTTTCTTATACAGTTCAGCCAGTTCTAGCTAAAATGTAAACATTGGAAACTCATTTGAAGCTGAAGGAAAAAAGGGTAAGAGAGTTTTTAAAAATAAACTGCCAGAGAGAATAAATAAAAATACAAAAAAAGGTAAAATAAATAATAAATACAAAATATGAAAAAAAATAAACTGCCATGAAAATGACTTTTCCCAAAAATTTGGCCTACAGCCTTCATTGAATTACCAATTAGGCAAACAGTTTAACCACGTGAACGGGTTCCAATTTTGTCAGAAATAATTTGGATCTAGCCATCTTTTGTAAACTGGTTAGTTTGTCTTTCTATCTCATGGCTAGATTACCAAGGTAAAAGCTATAGGATCTTTATACGTGTGTGTATATATATGTTTAGGCGTGTTTGTATCTTGTACATGTATTATAAGTTGTGTCTACATGATACCAAAATGGATTATAAATAAAAGAGCACTGATAAATTAAGTAAATAAGTCCAAGTGTTTTTCAAGTTCATATGACTTAAGTAAATCTTTAATAAATAAGCTGGTTTTAAAATTATTGGTAAGATAAAAATGTCTTCAGAATTGTCAACATACACTTTTATCTGAGTTTATTGACCAAACAGTTTTGTATTTGTCTCTGCTAGATTTATTAAGATGTCAGGGTTTGACGCAAAGATTATAAGAGTATAAACCAAGTCAAAATGAGAATAATCTTTGTGTGTGTGTGTGTGTGTGTGTGTGTGTGTGTGTGTGTGTTTTGATACATAAGACTGTTTTAGGATTGGTGGTTCAATGAAAACACCTGAATCTTCTGAGTTATTAGCAACTTGCTCATGTGTTTCACTTTAAGATTTTTACTTAGGTGAATACTTGATGTTCACAGACTTTAAAAATGGTTAATAGGAAAATAACTTTAAATAATGAGTAGCTTTGGCTGGGTGCGGTGGCTCACGCCTGTAATCCCAGCACTTTGGGAGGCTGAGGCGGGCGGATCACGAGATCAGGAAATCGAGACCATCCTGGCTAACACAGTGAAACCCTGTCTCTACTAAAAACACAGAAAATTGGCTGGGCGTGGTGGCAGACGCCTGTAGTCCCGGCTACTCGGGAGGCTGAGGTAGGAGAATGGCGTGAACCCGGGAGGCAGAGCTTGCAGTGAGCCAAGATTGCGCCACTGCACTCCAGCCTGGGCGACAGAGCGAGACTCCGTCTCAAAAAAAAAAAAATAAAAAAAAAAATAATAATAATAATAATGACTAGCTTTTTGTGATAGCTCAGTTTTTAGAAATAAAATAATCTAGATAAACTGTTAAAAATGAAAAAATTGTTACATGTAAATGTAACAAGTGCTTGTAGGTGAACTTTTTATGTAATTTAAAGTCTCAAAATTATTTTAAATTAAATAACAAATGCGCATTGGATGTCTGGTTCACTACCAACTAAGAAATTTTTGTGGTATAGGGCAACATGTTTCTAAAAATTGTGGCATGGTTTCATCTATAAAATGCTATTATCTGATAAATAGTTCAGGATTTCTTGCTTCCTAGATTTTCATTAAAATTTAAGGTTACTAAAAATAAAAATTCTAGTTAATACATAATTTTGTAAGTTATGTTCTAATGGAGAAAAAATTCTATATAATTTAGAGCTTATTTAAAAGTTATTTATGAAGGAAGGTAGAAAGGAACAAGTAAGAGAGGAAAGTATAAGAAAAGTTATGAATTAACAAAAATTTTGTTTTTGGCTGCACATGGTGGCTCACACCTGTAATCTCAGCACTTTGGGAGACCAAGTCGGGCAGATCATTGAGGCCAGAAGTTCAAGACAAGCCTGGCCAAAATGGTGAAACCCTGTCTCTACTGAAAATACAAAAATTAGCCATGTGTGGTGGTGCTGTACTCCCAGCTACTCAGGAAGATGAGGCACGAGAATCACTTGAACCTGGGATGTGGAGGTTTCAGTGAGCCGAGACTGTGTCACTGCACTCCAGCCTGGGTGACAGAGTAAGACTCTATCTCAAAAAAAAAAAAATTTTTTTTTGGTAGAAAAAATTATAAAGAGAAAAGGATTGTATATAAAAAAGGATTCTGTATGGCACATGTTTGTCTTAAAGTAATATGATTATTTAAAAAAGAAAAAAGCGTAGGACAAATCAGAGTGTCCAAGCAAGTCATGAGTGTTGTGTATAAGTTGTGATAAGGTTCGTGAAAGGGGATTTACAAGAGGAATTTTGTATGTGATTAAGTTGACTACAATTTAAAAGGAATTATTCATAATAGTCCTTCTAATATTGGTCCTCTATATTAAAACTAGATTTTCTTATGGTATTAATTTGATCTTAGTGAATTTTTTTTTTTTTTGAGATGGAGTTTTGCTCTTGTTGCCCAGGCTGGAGTGCAGTGGCGCAATCTTGGCTCACTGCAACCTCTGCCTCCAAGGTTCAAGCGATTCTCCTGCCTCAGCCTCCTGAGTAGCTGGGATTACAAGCACCTGCCACCAAGCCCAGCTAATTTTTTGTATTTTTAGTAGAGATGGCGTTTCACTGTGTTGGCCAGGCTGGTCTCAAACTCCTGACCTCAGGTGATGCACCCGCCTCAGCCTCCCAAACTGCTGGGATTACAAGCATGAGCCACCAGGCATGGCCGATCTTAGTGAAATTATAAGACATTTTGATTTTTAATTCTGAAACTTATTTCTTTTGAAAACTTCTCAGATTCTTATCTTAGAAGTTCAGCTTTTGTTGTGTCTCACTGCTTTCAGCTTATTTTCCTCTTGAGAAGGCCTGAAATGAGAAATCTCTCCTTCTGCTTTTTCATCAGCTTCTATAACTTTTTTCCTCTGGTTCTAACTGTTGTTGTGGCCTAATGCTGAAAAGTGGTAACTTGAAAGTCTAAAAAAACAATGCTTTCCTCCAGTATAACTTGATTCTGTACTCTTGACTTTTCTTGATATGTCTAAATTTTTAAATGTAATTAGGAAACTTCTCATGCAATTACTAAGAGTCATGTATTCCTTTGCTATGCTATACTGATAACTTTGAAAATACTCTTCCTGTGTCTGATTAAGTTCAGGTACTTTATTCTTCAGGTTTGATTTCTAGGTTATCTAAATGGGCTTCTCATGAGGAGAAGCAATCACACTGCAGATGGTTTTTCTTTGCCTTTTTGGCAAATGGCTTAAGAAACAAGAGTTTGCATTTTATTACGATAATTCCTGGCCTGGCAGGATGCCTGTAATCCCAGCAGCACTTCGGGAGGTCAGTGTGGGCAGATCACTTGAGGTCAGGAGTTCGAGACCAGCCTGGACAACATGGCAAAATCCCATCTCTACTAATAATATAAAAATTAGCCAGGTGTGGTAGCACGTACCTGTAGTCTCAGCTACTCAGGAGGCTGAGGCAAGAGAATCCTTTGAACCTGGGAGGTGGAGGTTGCAGTGAGCTGGGATAGTGCCACTGCCCTCCAGCCTGAGCGACAGAGCAAGACTCTGCCTCAAAAAAATAAAAATTAAATTAAAAAGATAATTCCTATATTGTCTGTGTTAATGTTTTGCTTCCTTAGGAAACTTGAGCTTTAAAAGAGATAAGGCCAATCACAGTGGTTCATGCCTGTAATTCCAACACTTTGGGAGGCCAAGGCAGGCTGATCGCTTGAGCTCAGGAGGTTGAGACTAGCTTGAGCAACATAGTGAAACCCTGTCTCTACAAAAAAATATTAAAAAAGAGCTGAGTGTGGTGGTGCATGCGTGTGGTCCCAGCTACTCAGGGGAGGCTGAGGTGGGAGGATTGCTTGAGACTGGGGGCAGAATTTGCAGTGAGCCGAGATTGTGCCACTGTGTACCAGCGTGGGCAAGAGTGAGACCCTATCTCAAAACAATAAAAATAAATAAAAGGGTTAAAATTTGTACCTTCATGTCACTTTCTGTATTGCTCTTATTTTGACTGTCACTCTTGGTTAAATGAATAACTATTCTGTTTTTATCAAATATTTTGAGGATTTTTACCTCTTTGACAAATGTCCTCAAAATCAAATAAACATTGCTAATTCTTTCAACATGTAAAGCTTTTAGATAAGTCAATTTTGTAACCTTGCCTTTTGGTTTTTGGTTTTTGGCTTTTATGTTACTTAAAAGGGTGTTAAGGGTCAAGTGTCTACTCACCTCCGTTCCCACCTGGCTTAGAATGATTAATTGGCTATAAGTTTTTTACTCTAAGTCCCTTGGCCATAGGGATCCCACCAAGGGACATGATGGACCTGGGACAGGTAGCCGCACCATCCTGGCAACAATATGGGACAAAATAAAAGTTTAGCCATTGATGCTACCTCTGGCATATCTTGATCAAAAAACAGAAATTTAAACTAAAAAATAAAGTCCTAAGCACCCCACCAATCAAATGGATCCCCCTTGACCAAGTGAACCCCCAAGAAAAAAACTTAAAAAAAAACATAGTTCCCAGCCATGAGAGGACAGGAGGTCAGACACACCTCATTATACCCCTTTCCTTTTATGGTTTAGACACATCAACTGACCAGAGTTAACATTAAAACATAACAAACTCTTTGTGGCAATAAGATACCAAAGTATAAATAAGATCTAAGGCCATGCCAGGCAAGAGTTAAGTCTCCACTCCAAGGAAAACATGGGTCATATGTTACATATATGTTTGTTCAATATGTATGTGTCAGGACCACCTTCACAAATATTTATAGTTCCTTCTGTAACCTGCTAAATATGTATATTTAGCCAACTTGTCATCATATCCCCACAGGAGCCCTGGCTACAATTGACGGTGAGGAACAGGTATATTAACTTATGGATATGGGGGCCACATATTCTATAGCTAATACCTATCTATGCCCTGATTGACAGAAGACAATGATGGTTATGAAAATGTCAGGGAAAACTTTGATTTGCTTCTTCCTTTAACCTTTAGATTGTCATCTTGGAGACCAAGATCAATGGGAAAAACTGAAAAAAAATGAACCAAACTCGAAATAAATAATTTAGCAATTGCCAAATATGAGTTAAGACTCTAGGCACTATACTGAATTCTATTCATGAGTTTGCTTCTAGCAGGATCACTTATCCCACAAACGTGGCCCTACATCCTTCTCAACTAGGAGATCAGGTCCTCCTAAAAACCTGAAAGGAACAAGGACCTGAACGTCAGCTTGCTACCAGGTTAAATGGTTTCGTTTCACAGTTGGCCCACATCAACCCTGTTCAACAGGGAGTAGCCAGATGAGAGACAACATCCCATTGTCCCTAATTCCACAAGATTGTGGAATGAACCTTTGACAGTGGGGAACTGAACAGTGAAATAGCAAAGAACTAACATAACTAACTCAATTTTTGTTTAAGTGGTCTTTCCCCATTCCAGCTAATTTTAGAGCACTGAAATAATATGCAAAAACAGTAATCATGTAATTTTTACAACTAAGTCTGGGATTAAAGGGTAAGTATCAAAACAACTAACTATGTTTTGTTAAAGATTTACAGGAGCGCATTGTGAACTGACCAAGGACAAAGAAGTTTCCAACCTCCTCTGACCCTCGCTGGTGCCCAGATATCTGCAGTCCTCGGTCACCTTTTGATCCCAACCTCCTCCTCTTCGCTTTATTCCCCTCCCATAAAAACTCTCCAGCCAACCTGAAAATTTAAGATGGTGCTTTAGCACACTAGTTCACCATCTTGTCAGTTTTGCTGGTTTGCTGAATGAACGTGGTTTCCTCCCATCAACCCTTGTCTCTTATGTCTGGCTTTTCAGCAGCAAGCAGTTGAACCTGGGTTCAGTTACAGTTATGCCAAAAGTAGAATAGAAAAGGAAATGGAAAATAGTGGATCAGCCCAGGAAGTACAATATTCAGCCAATATGAATCACAGAAAAAGCAGAGAAAACAAAGGTAAGGAGACTAGCAAAAAACTACACAAGAATATTTCCTGGAATTAGAAGGCACAGATCTCTAGAGTAAAGGGAGGCATTGGGTGCTATGAACAATAAATGAAAACTTATCCCAAGCCTCAGAATCATAATCTTTTTTTTTTGAGTCAGGGTCTCACTCCGTCATCCAGGCTTGAATGTAATGGTGCAATCTTGGCTCACTGCAACCTCCACCTCCCAGGCTCAGGTGACCCTTCTGCCTCAGCCTTCCGAGTAGCTGGGACCACAGGCAGGCACCATCACGCCTGGCTAATTTTTTTTGTATTTTTGGTAGAGATGTTGTTTCACTGTGTTGCCCGGGCTGATCTTGAACTTCGAGCTCAAGAGATCCGCCTGCCTTGGCCTCCCAAAGTGCTGGGATTACAGGCATGAGCCATCGCACCCAGCTTTCTTTTTCTTTCCTTTCCTTTTTTTTTTTTTTTTTTTTTGAGACATTGTCTTTCTCTCTTGCTCATTCTGGAGTGTAGTGACCCAATCACGATTCACTGCAGCCTCAACCTCCCAGGCTCAAGTGATCCTCCCACCTCAGCCTCCAGAGTAGTATGGAGTTTGTACCACCGAGCTAATTTTTAAAATTTTTTTTTGTAGAGACAGGTCTCACTATGTTGCCTAGGCTCGTCTCAAACTCATGGACTCAAGCCTACCTAAAGTGTTGGAATTAGAAGCATGAGGCACCATGCCTGGACATAATCATGAATTTGAGATCACCAGGGATGAAAATATTTGAAAGGTTCCAGTGGGATAAAGGGCCATGTGCAAAGTCATGAAATCAGAATATTGTTAGAATTCTTTTGCAATCAAATGCTAGAAGACATTAGAGGAATATCTACAAAATGCCAAAGGAAATAATTTTTAACCTAGAACACGATATACAGCCATATTATAAATCAAATGTGGGGTAAAGAAGACATTCAGGGATATTCTAGAACTGTGAGTTTGATCAGATCTTCTTCAGCTCCTTTCCATATGGGTGAATCTGCCTTGGTCAGCTAAGAAGTAGGACCAGTTTCCCAAGCTGCTCTCAGTTTATTGTTTCTGATATGAGCACTTTAATCAGTTTATGGCTATTTAATGCTAGGAATTGTAGAGAAATGAACAGGTAAAATTAGTAAATAGTGAGATGTCACAAAGTTTTCAAGAAACATTAAGATATTAGCATTAGGTGTTATATGATATTTATATCACTTTACAGTTGAAAGACTTTTTATTTATTTATTTGTTTTTTGAGACAAGATCTTGCTTTGTCACCCAGGCTGGAGTGCGGTGGCCCAATCTCGGCTCACTGCAACCTCTGCCTCTCAGGTTCAAGTGATTCTCCTACCTCAGCCTCCCAAGTAACTGGGATCACAGGCTTAAGCCACCATGCCCGGCTAATTTTTGTATTTTTAGTAGAGATGGAATTTCGCCATGTTGGCCAGGTTGGTCTCCAACTCCTGACCTCAGGTGATTCAACCACCTCAGCCTCCCAAAGTGCTGGGATTACAGGCATGAGCCACCACGCCTGGCCTGAAAGACTTTTTAAATATGCTTATATGAAAGAAAAGATCATATGGAAGGCACATGAAGGCCTAGAAACAGGCACATGATAGGGCCTTTGGTGGACAGAACCTACAGTGATTCTCAGGGCTTGCTCACTTCTGGTATTTACTCCTGTGTAGAATCTTCTTCTGATGAGTTAATAAAACCCGTGACTTGTTTCTAACTAATAGAAGGTGATGAGATGTCACTCTTGAAGACGTCATATTATATAAGGCTTCATTTTGCAGTAGGCATATTCTAGAGGTCTCTTTGCCAGCTTGACAGAGTGAGGGCCATGCGGAGGAAGCTGATGTGGCAAGGAACTACAGGTAGCTTCTAGGAACTGCAGGTGGCTTTTGGAGCTATGGTTGCCTTATTGTCTCCGGCCTATTTCAGTCTTACAGATGCATCAGCATGAGTTCTGCTAATAACTCAAGAGAGCTTTCACAGTGGAGGTTTCTATAGCAAAGCCTCCAGATGAAAACACCTTGACTCCAACCCTGGCCGACACCTTGATTCCGACCCTGTCAAAGCTTAAGTAGAGGACTCTGCTAAGCTGTGCCTGGACTCTGACTGATAGAAACTGTGAGATGTGTGTTGTTTGAAGCTGCTAATTTGTGGTATTTTATTATGAAGCAATAGAAAACTAGTATAGTGTTCAATACATGCTAACTCGCATTGCCTAGAAAGACAAATACCGTATGATCTTACTTATATGTGGAATCTAAAAGAGTCATACTCCTAGAGCCTGTAAACCCAGAGACTCCAGAGGCTGAGGTGGGCAGATCACGTGAGCCCAGGAGTTTGAGGCTGCAGTGAGCTTCAGTGAGCGATGACTGTGGCACTGCACTCCAGCCTGGGCAACAGAGCGAGACCCTGTCTCTAAAAAAGAATTCAAAAGTCTTTTTTGTTCCATTGTCTGGATGTGCCACAGTTTATTTATCCATTCACCTACTTAAGAACATCTTGGTTGCTTCCAAGTTTTGGCAATTATGAACAAAACTGCTTACAAACACCTGTGTGCAGGTTTTTGTGTGGGCATGAGTTTCCAACTCTATTGGGTAAATAGGAGCATGATTGCTGGATGATATGGTAAGAATATGTTTAATTTTGTAAGAAACTACCACTGTCTTCCAAAGTGGCTATACCATTTTGCATTCCCACCAGCAATGAACAAGAGTTCCTGTTGTTCCACATCCTCCCCAACAGGATGTTTTGTGGTGTTAGTGTTTTAGATTTGGGGCATACTAATAGGTGCGTAGTGACATCCCACTGTTGCTTTCATTTGTAATCCCCTAATAACCTATGATGTCAAACATCATTTCATATGCTTTCTTGCCATCTGCATCTCTTCTTTGGTGAAGTGTCTTAGTCTTTTGCCCATTTTTAAATTGGCTCATTTGTTTTCTTGTTGTCGAGTTGTAAGAGGTCTTTGTTTACTTTTGGACACATTACATTTTATCATACATGTCTTTTGCAAATATCACAAATGAGAAGACTGGGAGAAGTCTTCTCATTCTCTTGATAAAAGTAATTTTAAGTAGTGTAAATATTAACATTTATGTCTAACTCATTTAGATCCAAAAAAATTTAAGGTGGTCTAAATGTTTAACATTAAGTAATACTGAATAATAATCAGTGTTCACTTATATGTATGATACTTTGTATTACCTCTTTTAAGCTGGAAGTCTTGCTGTATTACTCTTATCATTTAGTATAACATTACTACTGATTTTTTTCGATTACGTATAGATATAGCTCAAAATAATTTTAGTATTAAGGAGTAATATATTTGCCTCAAACAATATATTAAATATTAAAATTTTGTTAAAGAAAATACCACGTTCACAACTGCAACTAAATTGTCTAAATAGAATGCTAGCCCCATTGGGTGAAAGATATACATCGACATCATGCCATAAATATTGTTTTGAAAACACGCAATGTGTTGTTCAGATTTAATTAATGTATTTCATTGTATGCCATTATATGAGGAAGAATGCTTAAATGAAACAAGCAATAAATATTCACTTGGTATAAAGTTTATTTAAAATAAAAACATAATAAAGTTTTAGGAAAAATATGAATTTAAAAAATTGGTTGCTTTTTCAGATCATGAAAATACTGATACATGTGTATTGAAATACCTTAAACTGTTGAGGTGTTAGAGAAACATTTTTCAAAAAACAAAAAAAGTTGGAGGAGACATACAATATAAAAGAATGAAGGTACTGATATATGTCACACTTGTTTTAAAATGACCACACAGGCAGAACCTACACAAGAATTAAATTCTTTAAAAATACAGAAATGCTAGAGATTCCCCTAATAGTGTTAATGGCATACATAACATTCCAAATCAAATAACTAACAAAAATTTAATTCACATTCAGTTAAAACAAAAACAATATGAGTAATGTGAAATTGAGTTTTTGTTAAGCACTGACAAACCTTTTAGCATTAAAAAGTCTCCTGTACGTCTAGGAAGAGTATACACATATGAATTATCTGAGAAGTAGAAAACTATGGATTAGAATTTTAGAGGCAAACTTGAAACCTAAGACATGGAAGAACTGTTGCTCTGCAATTTTTAATTGGTCTAAGAGTTTTCTCTATTCGCTCAGAGGGCGTTAAAAGATGCAAAACTTGGGGCCAGGCATGGTGGCTCACGCCTGTAATCCCAGCCCTTTGGGAGGCCAAGGCGGGCGGATCAACTGAGGTCAGGAGTTTGAGACCAGCCTGGCCAACATGGCAAAACCCTGTCTCCACTGAAAATACAACAATTTGCAAGGTGTGGTGGCAGGTGCCTGTAATCCCACCTACTCAGGAGCCTGAGGCAGGAGAATCGCTTGAACCTGGGAGGCGGAGGTTGCAGTGAGCCATGATCACCCCACTGCACTCCAGCCTGGGGGACAGAGCGAGACTTCTGGAAAAAAAAAAAAAGATGCAAAACTTTGACACAGCAGGCCGGTGTGGTGGCTCATGTCTGTAATCCCAGCACTTTGAGAGGCCGAGGTGGGTGGATTGCTTGAGCTCAGGAGTTGGAGACCAGCATGGGCAACATGGTGAAACCCTGTCTCTACAAAAAATACAAAAATTAGCCAGGTGTATTGAGGCGCACTGGTAGTCCCAGCTACTCAGGGGGCTGAGGTGGGAGGATCGTGGGAGCCCCGAGGTTCAGGTTGCAGTGAGTTGTGATTGTACCACTGCACTCCAGCCTGGGTGGCACGGCAAGACCTTGTCGCAAAAACTTAAAAATAAAAATATTTTGACATAGCCAAAGTTTGCGCTCTCTTTAACTTTTTTTCATTATCAAAAGAGAATATTCTATATAGGATTGTCTGTCCTACCGAAAGTATAACCTCGTAAATGTGTATTTGTCTTTTTCAATCCAGTTCTCCTTTTATATCCACATTTTACTCATTTCTTAATTGTAATAAAGTGGAAAACTGATCTAATTACATATAAAACCTTGTGTCAAAATAGATTTAATGATTAACACTAATCAATTGCCGGGAGACAGAACACAAACAAAACAGATAAACCAAACAAAACAACAAATCTACCACCAAACTTACAACAGAAATAGCAAATGGTAAAAGCAACAGAAATATATGTGACTGATACAATGTTGAGATACTTTCCTTCAATCATTACAAGCATTTGTCAATAACAATTCTATCATATTTTCCTTTTTATATTTAAAGTATCATGATCTCCACATTGGATGCTTTATAAATATCACAATCTTAATGATGAATTCTAGACTCATTCAAGTTAGAGCAACTGCTTTACACAAAATGATAGCAGTAGACAAATCTAGGCAGCTGCTTGGGTGGGTGGCATTGTCACAGGTTCTGAAGCTAGCTTGCAGTTAGAATTTTGGGAGTCAATAGAAGTAAATGAATTCATGGAATATTTCAAATTATGATTCAGTAAAAGATACATACATATCTTATAATTCTATTCATCATAAATGTGTTTCATATGTATATGAGAATACATCTAAATTTATGTAACATGTACACATATAAATGTACGTATATATGAGAAATGCTTGTAAATTTCTGTCCCAAACTTAGAATTACGTACAAGATCCCTGAATTTCATAATTTGAGGCAGTGTAATTTTATATGCATGACATGGGACTAGAAAAGTGTGCTCACTCATTCTAAACCCAGTTGTCACCAACCTGCTAGATTTTGGGCAAGCTATTCTTCCATGCCTTAGTGTGATTATGGCAAAGTAGAATTTGCCTGTAGCCCTTTAAAGAGGATTAAAATAAGTGCAAAGGGCCGGGCGCGGTGGCTCAAGCCTGTAATCCCAGCACTTTGGGAGGCCGAGACGGGCGGATCACGAGGTCAGGAGATCGAGACCATCCTGGCTAACACGGTGAAACCCCGTCTCTACTAAAAATACAAAAAATTAGCCGGGCGAGGTGGCGGGCGCCTGTGGTCCCAGCTACTCGGGAGGCTGAGGCAGGAGAATGGCGTGAACCCGGGAGGCGGAGCTTGCAGTGAGCTGAGATCCGGCCACTGCACTCCAGCCTGGGTGACAGAGCAAGACTCCGTCTCAAAAAAAAAAAAAAAAAAATAAGTGCAAAGTGCGAAGTCACATGAACAAAAGTGCTTATGTAAAGCCAAGACACAACAAATAGCAAGATTTTTATACACAACCTGGGTAACTTTTCAAAGCAAGTTAGATTTCCTAATTCAATGTAAATGTTGCTAGATGATTTACTTGCAACACACAACAAAGAGACTGAGAATCTAAAAGGATAAAGTCTTTGGCAGTCTGTAATGATTAAGGATTTACTTTTATCTGCCTTAAAATGATGCATCTTAAAAGAGAGACATACACTCACACATGCACGGTAATCTGATTTATACTTTCTAAACTTTTAATTTGGTAGGCGTTATCAAACGTGGGTTTGCAGTCTCACTCTTGTAAAAATTATAAAACAAAATAAATAATGATCATTTATAAATGATCCTAAATGATAAGAAAATGTAATGCCTGGAAAAAACATAAAGCACAGAAATTTCTATTCTATTTTCCAGGAGTATGTTATTTCTTGAGCTCCTGGAAGAGGAAACAAACTCACATATGCCTACATACCCACCCAGGTACATGTGTGTGCACGTGCTCCAGAAAGTTATAGCTTACATGCTGCTACATTCTTAAGGAAAAACTGGTTATACATATGGTTTAGAAGAAGAGAAAAAGAATGGGGTTTAAATGATTATGGTGTTTTCCTTTTGTGTTCAGACATATTAAGAGATGCAAAAGGTTTCTGGTAACGTTAATCAATATTGTTTTAAGAGGAGAAAAGCAAATTACTTTTTCCAGATTCTCAAACTATTATTTATGAAGTTTAACAAATTTCAAAATAATCATATGTAGTTATATAGGGAGATAATTTTGCAACAAATATGGGAGTATTTACTAATGAGTAACGGGGGCAACTTCATTAAGTTCTAGTGTCTTCTAGATTTGAGGTCTGTTTGTTTATTTGATAGCATAACAACCCTTACAACTCCTTTTCATTGCAACCCTGTATCCTCTGAAGAATTAACTTCATAGCAAATAGTATTTTTTAGAACAAGAAAACTACTGACCCCACTATCTATAATAAAACATGTCTGACAGCAAGAGTTAAGAATTAAACCTTGCAAAATATGATGACTGCTACGCAATAATTTAACATATAAAACCAAGTGATTATATTAAGGTCACAGATTTATACTGAAATGTCAAATTCTGTGAAGTATTTCTAACCCCCCGCCAAAAAAATCCTAAGAAAGAGTCCAATATATTTTTGGATAATTTTTTTTTTTTTTGAGACAGAGTCTCGCTCTGTTGCCCAGGCTGGAGTGCAATGGTGCAATCTCGCCTCACTGCAACCTCCACCTCCCGAGTTCAAGCGATTCTCCCCCCTCAGTCTCCCCAGTAGCTGGGATTACAGACACCTACCATCATGTCTGGCTAATTTTTTTTGTATTTTTGTAGAGATGAGGTTTCACCATGTTGGCCAGGCTGGTCTCAAACTCCTGACCTCAGGTGATCCACCCACCTCTGCCTCCCAAATTGCTGGGATTACAGGCATGAGCCACTGCACCCAGCCTGACTTTGGATAATCTTAATGGTTGGACATTCTTGCTTTTTTAATATTCAACACAAGAAATCTACAACCTTTATCTGTTCAAAGGATCCAAAGAGTTCACTAATTCTACCTATGCTCTTTATAACAAAGATTTTTTTTGAACTATTAAAAAAATTACAAAAAAGTGTTTTCTTCTTAACTGCAAGGATATAAAGTCAAAAATCTCTTATCAAGCTGATAATGGTCAAATTCAGATCCAAGATGCAGACAGAACTTCTGTGGTATAGTACATGGACTTATTCTTCCTTTATTCCTTGCAGTTTGTAATAAAAAGTTGGATAGTCGTGTCTTTTTTGGTTTCGGGAGAACAAACCATTCAAACAACATGAATTTCTCCTTCTCTTTCTTCTTCTTCTTTATTTATTTTTTTTTATTTTTGAGATGGAGTCTTGCTCTGTCACCCAGGCTGGAGTACAGTGGCGTGATCTCAGCTCACTGCAACCTCTGCCTCCCAGGTTCGAGCAATTCTCCTGCCTCAGCTTCCCAAGTAGCTGGGACTACAGGCATGCCCCACCATGCCTAGCTAATTTTTGAATTTTTAGTAGAGAACGGTTTTCACCATGTTGACCAGGCTGGTCTTGAACTCCTGGCCTCCCAAAGTACTGGGATTACAGGCATGAGCTACCGCGCCCGGCCTATCAAATAACACAAATTTCTTACACCAAGATGGCAAGGTAGTCAGTGAGATGGGAGAGACATAGATTTTTTAAATACCCTAAATCCTTTTGTGTACCCAGGATATGGAGGTGGTGGTGAAACACTGTGTTTTCTGGTCAGTGCCACTGCCTGTTCATAAGAAGGTAATCCTGCGTCCTCCACAGAAGGCGGCAATGGAGACAAGGCAGCCTCCTCATGTCTTCTGAAAATGATGGAGGGAGTGTGCCTCCCCCTTTCATAAACGGCTGAAGAGCTAAGCAGAGAGACAACATTTAGGTCTAGGAAAGGCAGCATTTTTAGGTTGAGATGATGATATTTAAAAATCCAACTGACTATTTTAATAAATATTAAACACAATGTATTAACACAGCAGTTTTATTTTACCCCCAGACTCTGAAAGTCTTGGTACAGTGGAAAGACAAAGAGCTTTGAAGTCAGACATGGGTTTGAAATCTGATCCTGTCATTTCCTAGCTATGTGACCAAAGGCAAGTTACCAACCTCAATTTTCTCCTCTCTCAAATGGGGCTAATAACAGCTGTCTCCACAGAGTTGGTTTGTGTGGATTGAGCAAGATGCATGGAAAGCTTCTAGCAGTGTCTGGTGCACTAGAATAAGGACTCAAAACAAGTGAATTTCCTTTTCTCTTACTCCTGGATTAAAACTTCTTGAAAGTAGGATGTGAAACCAAAACCAAATTCAGGCTTCGTTGAAAGGTGGCGCAGTTCCAGACCAAGGAAATAGATGTCACAGAGGTAATCACAACAGGTTGATGCCTGTCCCTCTCCTCCGTTCCCTCCTGCAGTCCTGCTGCCTGGCCAATCCTTCCTAAGCAGTACTTTCTTCATGTCATTCTTCTCAGAAGCCAAACCTGCAGCGTACTTCCAGCTGAGTCAAGTTCTAAGTCCCGTGCCTTCTCTTCAAAGCCTCTTTTATTGCAGCCGCACCTTATTTTTTACAGCTCTCTGCCCTACCAAGGCAGCTTCTTTACACTCCCCTATATGGGCGGTAAGTTCTCAGCCCTTCTCTGTGCTTTCACTGGTATCATTTCCTTTCTCGAAATATTTTTCTCCCCTCTACTCTAATCTAAGCCTAACACTTAAAAAAAAAAAATGGCTTAGTTCAAGTCTCACCATTTTCACTAAACCTTGTCAGCCAATGAAATGCAACATGGGTCTGGGGTCTTAAACCTATGGCTTTCCTTTCTCACTTGTGAAGTACAAATTATGATTTAGACATTAATAAATCGATCTATTTAGGCTGTTTATAAAGTATCTACACATACATTAACCTCCTATAGTTATGGCTAATGAAATAATTAAGATGCATAGGGGACGGATAAGCCATTCTCCATGATGTGCTTATTTCACATTGCAGGCCTGTATCAAAACATCTCATGTACCCCATAAATACATATACCTACTATGTACTCCAGAAAAAAGGAAGAAGGGAAAAAATGCATAGATAACCCCTAACTTCTAGTCAATATTTACAATATTCTTCCCATCAAGAAACAGTTTAGCAGGCCCAAAATACTGCCCACTTTTCCAAATTAAATCAGTCAATACGTCTCTTAGAGCACCATTTCTCCTTTTGAGGTAATAATGAGATCTGATTTGGAGGGAAAGAGAGAGAAAAATTGCAGAGAAAGAAGAAAAGCAAAAGGTCTGTGTAAATCCAGGAACTGGATAATCGGCCCTTCAATAGTTGAGAGGTGACTGAGAGGATCACAAGTTTACTTAGAGGGCTCAACACAATTCCTCCTCTGTCAGAAGTCTGGAATGTATTCATGGTAGGCAGTCACTTGCCACATTCATTAGCTCATGACGAAAAGTTCTATTTGTTGGCTTACAGGATAAAGGAGGAGACAGATATTTCATTTGAATAAATAAATTTTTCCATGTTGACTTTCAAAATATAATATATGGAAACAATGTGATAATTACATCAGTCATTAAATAGCTACACAGTGTTTTCTTACACGTCACAATCTCACATGACTGAAATCAGAAAGTATGCACTAATATCATCTCCAACTGGCAACATCCTATGATGCCTGTTTTCCTCCAAAAAATATAGGAACTAAGAAATGAAAAGGTCTTGTTTTTAATTTCTTGGCTTATTATTATTATTATTTTTGCGATTGAATTTCATTCCTGTTGCCCAGGCTGGAGTGCAATGGCATGATCTCAGCTCACTGCAACCTCCACCTCTCGGGTTCAAGTGATTCTCCTGCCTCAGCCTCCTGAATAGATGGGATTACAGGTGCTCGCCACCACACCTGGCTAATTTTTGTTTTTTGTTTTTTGGTTTTTTTTTTCTGATAGAGACAGGTTTTCACCATGTTGGCCAGGCTGGTTTTGAACTCCTGACCTCAGGTGATCCACCCGTTTCGGCCTCGTTCAAAACTCATGTTGAAACTTAATCCTCTATGCAACAGTATTAGGAGGTGGGGCCTTTTGGGAGGCTTTTAGGTCATGAGGGTCCTGCCCTCATAAATGGATTAATGCTGCTGTAAGAAAGGGTTGCAGGAGTAGTGCCCTCTCTTTCTTCTGCTCTTCTGCCATGTGAGGAACAATGTTCCTCCCCTCTAGAGGATACGGTGTTCAAGGCACCATCTTGGAAACAGAGACTGGGTCCTTATAAGACATACAACCTACTGGTTTGTTGATCTTAGACTTCCCAGCCTCCAGAACTATGAGAGATAAATTTCTGTTCCTTATAAATTACCCAGTCTCAAGTATTCTGCTATAGCAGCACAAATAGACTAAGATATCCCTATCCTCCCAGCCCAAGGTAATCTCGAATCTACTTTTTGTCTCTATGAATTTGCCTATCCTAGATATTGCCTATCCTAGGCATTACATATAAGTGGAATCATACAATAGTTGTTCTTTTGTGTCTGGCTTCTTTCACTTGGTATCATGTTTTCAAGGTTCATCCATATTGTAGCTACACATCAGAACTTCATTCTTTTTTATGGCTGAATATTCCATTGCATGGATACACCACATTTTGATGGACACTTGGGCTATTTCCATCAACCCTTTTGTATATTTGAATACTACTACTATGGACATTGGTGTACAAGTATCTGTTTGAGTTCCTGTTTTCAATGCTTTTGAATACAAATCTAGAAGTGAAATTGCTAGGTCATATAGTAATTCTACATTTAACTTTCTGAGGAACTGTCAAACTGATTTCCACAGTGGCTATACCGTTTTACATTCCTACTGGCAATGTGTATATGAGGTTTGAATTTCTCCATATCCTCGCCAATACTTGTTATTTTAAAAATTATTATGCCAACTATTCTGGAGTAGCTGGAATCACAGGTGCATGCCACTGCAGCTGACTCTCACTGTGGTTTTGATTTAATTTTCCTTTCCTTAATGTCCAACAATGTTGAGTACCTTTCAAGTGCTTGTTGGCTATTCATATATTTTTAGAGAAATGTCCATTCAAGTCCTTCATTAAAGAAATGTGGGTTATTAGTCTCTTTGCTGTTTTATCCTTTCTTGAGCTATCTTTAAAATATAAGCTATTTTGGCCAGGTGCAGTGGCTCACACCTGTAATCCCAGCACTTTGGGAAGCCAAGGCAGGTGGATAACCTGAGGTTAGGAGTTCGAGAGTGGCCTGAACCAACATGGTAAAACCCTGTCTCTACTAAAAATATAAAATCAGCCAGGCATGGTGGTGCATGCCTGTAATCACAGCTACTTGGGAGGCTGAGGCAGGAGAATTGCTTGAACCCAGGAGGCGGAGGTTGCAGTGAGCGATTGCACCATTGCACTCCAGCATGAGCAACAAGAGTGAAACTCTGTCTCAAAAAAATAAATAAAATATGAACCATTTTGTCCTGTCAAATCCAAATTTTTCTTTCTACCAGCTTCCATATATATTTCTTCAGCACAGAAGCTTAGGTTCAAGTCATATTCTTCCAACACTCCCAAATTCTTTATTTATTTATTTATTTATTTATTTATTTATTTATTTATTTATTTATTTATTTTGAGACAGAGTCTCACTCTGTCGCCAGGCTGGAGTGCAGTGGTGCGATCTTGGCTCACTGTAACCTCTGCATCCCAAGTTCAAGCGATTCTCCTGCCTCAGCCTCCCAAGTAGCTGGGACTATAGGCGTGTGCCACCACGCCCAGCTAATTTTTGTATTTTTAGTAGAGATGGGGTTTCACTGTGTTGGCCAGGATGGTCTCAATCTCTTGACCTTGTGATCCGCCCACCTCAGCCTCCCAAAGTGCTGGGATTACAGGTGTGAGCCACCGTGTGCGGCCCCAAGTTCTTTCTAATCAGGCATCAAGTTCTTCAGCTTCTTTTTCCTTGAAGACGGGTCCAAACTCATGATCTCACATCTGAATTACCACACTAACATCCTTGTTGGTTTTCCTCTGTCTTCCAGTTTCTCCCAGCTCTAGTACACATTACTTAAGAAAACCAGAGTATAAGAACTATGGGGGCAGGCACTATGCTTGATTTACTCACCACTGTGTTCCTAGAACCTAGCATATTACCACATTTTCAAAAACCTTCCCCAAAGGCTATTTTTCCTTTTAATCCTCTGCTTAAGTGGTCCACCTTATGTCTGGCAACTCAAATGTAAATTCATGGCTGCCATTCCAATGATCCAACAATTTCCCCAGTCACTCACTACTCTTTATCACAGCTCTTAAATCTCTGGTCAAGGGCTTGGCCCCATGGCTCATGCCTGTAATCCTAGCATTTTGAGAGGCAGAGGCAGGAACATTGCCTGAGGCCAGGAGTTCCAGATCAGCCTGGGCAACATAGTGAGATCCTGTTTCTATAATAATAATTATTATTATTATCATTATTATTTTTATTATGAAGACAGGGTCTCTCTCCCAGTGTCCAGGCTGGAGTGTAATGGCATGATCACGACTCACAGTAGCTTCCACTTCCTGGGCTCAGGTGCTCCTCCCACCTAAGCCCGCCTAGTAGTTGGGTATAAAGGCACGCACTACCACACCTGGCTAATTTTTTTTTTTTTTTTTTGTATTTTTAGTAGAGACAGGGTTTTGCCATGTTGCCCAGGCTGATCTCAAACTCATGGGCTCAAGCGATTTTCCTGCCTCAGTCTCCCAAAGCTGGGACCACAGGCACGAGCCACTGTGCCTGGCCTTGGCCTACAATTATTTTAAAAAAAAATCTTTGGTCAAGACTATTTTGCTTATCATCTCCTATATGAGCCTTGGTAGTACCCATCTTTGCTCCTGTGGGTCCACTTTCTTGAAACACCCCTTCCTAGTTAATTCCTCTAAAACCCATGTCTGCCAAAGTGACTAGTTATATCCCACACTTGTGGTATGCCTGCTTGACATTCCTAGCCATTTATAAGAAGAGTGTTCTCTATCTTACAAGTTTATATCCAAGTTGCTTTTTTGTTATGTGGTTGCGTCACTCAAATGGTAACCTCTCCATGTAATCTCCTTTATGTGCCATAATACACTATACAAATAGTGAGAGTATTAAAGAGAAGGTAGTGTGAAAGTGGTGTACAGTATATGATTAGCAACAGCAGGTGATGTGGAAGACGGTTATAAATACAGCTTAGGGAGATTTTTTTCTTTTTCTTTTTCTTTTTTTTTTTTTTTTTACAAGATCATAAAGGTCAGGTAAGCTAGGGAGATTTCATACGCCAAATAAAATTTTTGTAGATCTGCCAAATTTGAAGAAAACTTATTTGCAATATAATACTTTCTGATTACCTATATTACCTTCTGATAATATGTTTTAATTTTATATGAACACTGGAGAATCTGCAGTTCATTCCCAGTCCAGACATATTTTTAAAGAAATACAAACATTGGATGGGAATACATAAACATTCCAGTGAAAGCTTTTAGAAAAATCTTAGTTTGCAAATCTATAATAATAATAGCTGGGCCTGGCGTGGTGACTCATGTCTGTAATCCCAGCACTTTGGGAGGCCGAGGCAGGAGGATTATTTGAGGTCAGGAGTTCAAGTCCAGTTTGGCCAACATGGTGAAACCTCATCTCTACTAAAAATACAAAAATTAGCTGGGCGTGGTGGCAGGTGCCTGTAATCCCAGCTACTTGGGAGGCTGAGACAGAAGAATAGCTTGAACCCAGGAGGCAGAAGTTGCAGTGACCCAAGATCACACCACTGTACTCCAGCCTGGGTGACAGAGCTAGACTCCGTCTCATAATAATAATAATAATAATAATAATAATAATAGCTAACATTTATTGAGTACTTGCTACTCTTGCTACCAAGCACTCTTTTAAGTACTTTTTGTGTATCACATCATTTAAATCCCATAAGTCCCTTATGAGATACATACTGTTATTATCTGAGCTACCATATTGCACAAAACCAGAAGGTACTGGTCATACTATAGCCCATGTGAATGACAACTCTCTGGAACTATGTAATGTGGTGGCTCAGATTATTACCTTCAATTTACTCACAGAGAAACTGAGGCAGAGTATAAGTTTAAGTAACATATCCAAAGTCAAATGACTAGTTAGTGGCGTATCAGGGTTTTGAATCCAGGCAGTCTGGCTCCAGAGCTCATGCAGTGAACCACTATACCATATCTATTTCTAGGATAGGGAGAATACACCTTGGTGGTCTCTCCCAGAAACAGGAGCTAGGCTAGGACTAACGTATTTTAGAAAGGAATCACATCTTACTGTATTTTAGAATTTAAAAAAACTTCATCAAACATAAATGAAATGCTGCAATAAAACATTTTGAAGAGACTCTATTAATGGTTTAGAATGGTTTAGAATTACTGTGCTATATAAACCAGTCAAAAATAGACTAATACTGTATGATTCCACTTATATGAGGTGTTATTGTAGTAAAATTTAGAGACAAAAAGTAAAATAGTGGTTGCTAGAGCCTAGGGAGAGGGGAGAATGGGAAACAGTTTGTTCACTGGGCACAGAACTTCACTGTTGCAAAATAAAAAAAAAAAATAGAAAAACAGGAGATTGGTTACACAACAGTGAATCTACTTAACACTACTGAACTGTATACTTAAAAATGATTAAGATGGTAAATTTTATGTTACATATATTTTACTATTTTTTTAAAAATGTACTGCACTGGAAATATATTTAAATTATATTGTTCAGTGCCAAAGGCAAGTTGCAAAGGAGGACATGTAACAAATATTTCTTTTTAAAACATAAAATATGTTATTAGGTTGGTGCAAAAGCAATTGACGTTACTTTAAATGGCAAAAACCGCAATTGCTTTTGCACCAACTAAATAGTAAATGCATAGGAAAAAATCTGGAGTTTTACATACCAAATTCATAATAGTGGTAATTTTTGAAAAGTAGGATTATGAGGACTTTCATTTTTTATATTATATTTTTCTATAACATTTGAATTTTAAAATAATGCATGTATTACTTTTGTAGGCAAAAAACAGGATAAAATCTTTTTAAAGACCTTAGCCTCCATAATCAGCACATTTTCAGATGCTCTTTTCACAATGGAAATGATTTTTTAAGCAATTAATACTAGATGAAATGAAACAACCTACTTTAAACTTTCTTCTGGCTAGGCGTGGTGTCTTATGCCTGTAATCCCAAAACTTTGGGAGGCTGAAGCAGATGGATTACTTGAAGCCAGGAGTTGGAGACTAGCCTGGTCAACATGGTGAAACCCCGTCTCTACTAAAAATACACAAATTAGCTGGGTGTGGTGCCACACGTCTGTAATCCCAGCTACTCAGGAGATTGAGGCAGGGGAATTGCTTGAACTTGGGAGGCAGAGGTTGCAGTGAGTCAAGATCACGCCATTGCACTCCAGCCTGGGCAACAGAGCAAGACTCTGCCTCAAAATAATAATAATAATAATGATAATGATAATAAACTTTCTTCAAGAGAAAATATTTTTATTAAATGTTAGAGGAAAATGTATCTTTTATATTTACTAATTTCATTTACATGTGTATATATGTAAAAGTTTCTTTTTAGTTTTGAATTAATTAATTAATTTTTTGAGACAGAGTTTTACTCTTGCTGCCTAGGCTAGAGTGCAATGGCTTGATCTTGGCTCACCACAACCTCCGCTTCCTGGGTTTAAGTGATTCTCCTGCCTCAACCTCCTGGGTAGCTGGGATTACAGGCATGCGCCACCATGCCCAGCTAATTTTGTATTTTTAGTAGAGACGGGGTTTCTCCATGTTGGTCAGGCTGGTCTTGAACTCCCGACCTCAGGTGATCCGCCCCGCTTGGCCTCCCAAAGTGCTGGGATTACAGGTGTGAGCCACTGCATCCGGCCAAGCTTCTTTTTAATAAATAACTTTAAAAACTCTAGTTCTGAGAATATAATCAAGGGCAAAAAATTTATTCTCATCTTTGGCAAAATAAAAAAATATTAAGGAACTTTAAGAGGAATCACAGTCTATTCCCTTCATTCCTCTTTTAGATGAGGAAAGATCTTAAAAAAAATCAATGAATTTGCTTCAAGCTCCATAAGTAGTGGCAAAATTAACATGAGAGTTTTTGCCTCCAAATTCTGAATTTGGTGCCCTTCCTATACATGTCATTTTATTTTCAGTTTATATCTGATATGACACAATGAAGAAAAACCTTAAACCAATTAAACAGTTATGATTAAAGTCTTCCAGTTTCTTATAGGCCATTTTTATATTGTATTTAGACTTGAATAGTTGTACTATCCTCTTTGAAAATGGACAAAAACTCTGAATATTTAACCAATTAAACATAATTTTTGATGCCATGTTGTTGTAATTAGCTTCTGTTTTTTACTGTGACTGCCAATAGAATTTTAGAACCACTATAGAATTAAGTATTTTCAAAAGATCTTCACATAAATTCGGAATATTTAACATTGGTTCATTACTATTATCTAATATGTAGCTATATCCAAATTTTCTCCTAAATTTTCCTTTTTTTTGTTTTTTGTTTTTTGTTGCCCAGGCTGGAGTGCAGTGGTGCAATTATGGCTCACTCCAGCCTTGACTTCCCAGGTTCAAATGATCCTCCCACCTCAGCCCCGCAAGCAGATGGGACTACAGGCTCAGGCCACCGTGCCCAGCTAATTTTTACATTTTTTTTTTATAGAGATAGGAGTCTCACTATGTGGCCCAGGCTGGTTTTGAGTCTTGAACTCCTGGCCTCAAGCGATCCTCTCACTTTGGCCTCCCAAAGTGCTGGGATTATAGGTGTGAGCCACCACGCTGGGCAAATTTTCCTTTTTAGCAATTTATTTTTTTGGTCTAGGATTCGGACCAGGATCACACATTGCATTAATTGTCATGTCATTTACTTTAATTTGGAACAGTGAGTTCTTTAGCCTGTCTGTGTCTTTCATGACACTGACATTTTTCTGAACAATACAGGTCAATTGTTACGTAAAATTTAAATTTTCGTTGATATGAATTGAAAACTATTATTAATTTAGAAGACAAAGAGTCTTCTAATATATATGATAAACAATACTTTCCATTCTTTTGGAGGGATACAAAAACTGCCCATTTTGCTGAAAAGATAAGTAAAATGATCGTTATCATAAAAAAAAGGACACATGGTCACCATCTTGAGCTTGTTCATAGAATGTGAAAGTGTGAATAGGGATAAATAAGTATCAATTTCTAATAGCCTGTTTAGCATCTGCTGCTTTTTTTCTTTCTTTCTTTTTTAAAATAAGATTGTTTCTACGCCTACTCAGCCATACTTACTGGGAAGATAATCAGTACTTTGTATTTCAATCAGGATGCTGAGCTTCTATTATGCAACCAATTACGGCCTTTATGAATCTTTTTGAAGCTTTATCAATGTGTTGTGATCCTTCATTGGTAACCATTTTATTTTATTAATTTCAATTTAAAGTGTTAATAAAAATAGTTGAATTTAAAAGCCAGTTACACTGTTTCTGTTTGGGTAGCCATGTGGATCTGTTAACTCTGTGGCTCACAGTAAAAGTACAGGACTTCTTGCCTCTGGAAATAATGTGAAGACCCTGGTATCTGCCTCTTGCTTAAGAAGGAAATACTGAAAAATGAAGCCGACATATGTGAAACTTCTTGTATTCTTTCGAAGGACCTTAGAAATAGCATCATTAGGTACTTTATGTAAATGTTAAATTAGGAGACCAAACAATTGTCACAGACTAGAGAGGCTGGGAAGACATGACAGCTAAATGCAATGTGATACCTTGACTGGATCCTGCAACAGAAAGAAAACACCAGTGGGAAAACTGCTGAAATCAAAGTCTGGAGTTCAGTTATATAGTCATGAACCAATGTCATTTTCTTAGTTTTGATAAATCTACTATGGTAATATAAGATATTAACAATGTGGGAAATTGGGTGATGGATATATGGGAATTCTCTGTACTAACCTTTGCAACTTCCCTATACATCTAAAATTCTTCCAAAATAAAAGGCTTATTTAAGAAAATAGGCAGCCATTTGCTTGAACCATTGTTAAAATAATAATATAGAATGTCTAGTAATGAGTTAAATAATTTTACTTAGTACTTACCATGGATGTTGTAGCCTATTACACTTAGTGATACAAAGATAGTAGCCAAGTAATCCAAAAATAACCAAAAATACTCCAGCAGCAATTAATCCAGTCAGAAGGCCCATAACGTCAATTTTCTCTCTGTTGCCATCTTAAAATAAATCATTAAAATAACATAAATATAACCAGTATATAGCATCACCTATGATTTCAACAAATTTAATCCTGGGTCTAAACACATTATACAGCATCTAATCATTGATGTTGACTTCTTTCAATTCCTTGTGCTAGAGAATCTACCTGAAAAAAATTTAAATGTCACTTCTAAAAGCCCTAGTTATGGTTATTCATTTATTTATTAAAATATAAATATATTTATTTATTTTAAATATATTTATTTAAATATTTAAAATATACTATTTATGTTTTAATAATATTTAAAATGTCCTATTTATGTTTTAATAATATTTGAAAGTTACTGTTTATATTTTAATAATATTTAAAAGGTACTATTTATATTTTAATAATATTTAAAAGGTATTATTTATATTTTAATAATATTTAAAAGGTACTATTTTATTTTAATAATATTCAAAATATATTTATTTAAGTTTATTTATTTAAAACTTATTTATTTAAAATATTTAAAATATTATCCATTTATTAAATGAATAATATTCAGCATTAAGTGGGATAAACATATTCGCTGCTCAACTAGACATACTTTGGTATTAACCACTGAGATAATATTTATTAAGCAACTCAGGGTAGCTATGCAATATAACCTGCTATGGAGGGGGCCCTACCTAAGAGGAATGAAAGAATAGCTGGCAAAAAAAATACCTGACTAAAATGCAGCTAAATATGATCAATACAGATGAGATAAAGGATCTCCCCCCTCTACAAGTTACTTAATTCCATCCAACAATCTTAATTTATCTAGCATAAATGTTCCATCTGCCTTTAATGGTAAAAAAGAAAAAAGTTAAAATAGCTTACATCTTGAAACGAATAGAATCTATTTTTATTCTGTGCAAGTCTTGACTTAGCTGAGCTGTTTAAAACAGCTTGAAGCCCATTATCTCATTTCCCTAGTATCTCACCAAACTTGATTTTCAGTATGTAAATAGATGAATCTGTCCTTTTCTGTCTGAGATAGCCCAGTGTATAGTTGAGAAATCTCCTTGGGTTTATAAGGTATGTATGTTGAGCAACAACCAAACTCAAACAATAAAACTAAAATGTATTACAATAGAGAGAGGGTGAGAAAAGGATTAAATTTGATCAATTGTTGTTTTACCTGATTTTGTGGTTGGTCCTTTAGCTGAATATTTCTGCCAAAATGCAATCTAAAAAAAAGGTAAAATTCCCAAGTTTATTCAATATCTGTATTATCATATTTCATTTGGTCCTAATGACCTAGACTAGGGGTAGTAAGCTCTTGGCATGTACCATAGGTAGGAGACCAGTTCATTCAAGCTGGAGGGTGTGACTCACTCTAATTAAAGCATTACCACCCACAACTGCCTCTGCCATCTAATTGTCAAGGGATTACTGCCAGTCCCAGCTCTTTACTACTTTGCCTGCTATTTTCCCTTCACCTGACTGAAGCCCCCACTAAGGCACTGGGGGAAATTATTGCATTAGAGAGTAGGTGAAAGTACCAAAGGTAGAAGTTGATGCCATGGACCCACTATCAGGTTTGAAAAGGAGACTGAAGTTTTCTATGGGAGGTAAGCCCTCAGTTTGTCTCTGGAGACTTTTTTTTTTTTTTTTTTCTTTTCATACAGTTTGCTCTGTTGCCCAAGCTGGAGTGCAGTGGTGTGATCATGGCTCACTGCAGCCTTGACCTTCCAGGCTCAAGCAATCCTCCCACCTCAGCCTTCTGAGTAGCTGGAACTACAGGCGCATGCCACCACGCCCAGGTAATTTTTTCTTTTTTGTGGAGATAGGGTTTCATTATGAAGCCCAGGCTGGTCTCGAACAAGCATGAGCCACTGTGCCCTTCTGGGAGATCTTATTGAAAGGTATTTATTGATTTGGGAAGACATTGTTGAGACAATTTTAAGTTTAGTGCTACTTGAGAGAATTTAAATGAATTTTAAGGAACTATGATAAAATTATAAAAGGTTTGTGGAAAACAGAATAAAATTCCAACAGGCACAACTACACAGTATATGCTTCGTTTTCCTCCTTAATAGAAACAGCAAATACTTGTAGGGAATGGGAGGGTGGGCACAATTATGGAAAAGTCAACAACTAGGTTCCATTACCACCTGCGTCTGAAGGATACCTGGGGAGGTTCTTATTAACCAAAAAGTAAAATAGGACGCTTAAGAAAGGGAAAAAGGAGCCAGGGTTATGAAATCTACAAACGTAAAGAATTTAGGGCCAGGCATGGTGGCTCATGCCTATAATCCTAGCACTTTGTTAGGCCGATGGGGACGGATTGCCTGAGCTCAGGTGTTTGAGACCAGCCTGGGCAACATGGTGAAACCCTGTCTCTACTAAAATACAAAAAAATTAGCCAGGCGTGGTGGCATGTGCCTGTAGTCCCAGCTGTTTGGGAGGCTGAGGCAGGAGAATAGCTTGAACCTGGGAGGTGGAGGTTGCAGTGAGCCGAGATTGCTCCACTGCACTCCAGCCTGGGCGACAGAGCGAGACTCCGTCTCCAAATCATCATCATCATCATCATCATCATCATCATCATCATCATCATCTCAGTTACTTAACATTTTTCAAGACTATGCCAGATTATCACAGGAACAATGCTATCTGTTTTGTACCTTATCAAGATGAACAGAATTTAGTTATATTCTAAGAAAGAACTTTAAAAAATATTTCCCTTAAATTACACTGGTAGATGAAATAATATACTTCCGAATACAAGGGCTATATATTTTGTATCCTCAGTGCCAAGGAGAATACCTGGCACATAGCAGACTTCCAGTAAATACCTCAAATACAAATATGGGTCATCAAAAAAGTAAGGTCACCGATAGGACAAATTACTCAGTCATAAATGATTGAAGCCTGAGTTAGAGCACTAACCACAAAATCTTGGAGTGAAATTCACTTTGCCCCATGATTATTATTATTATTTTTTTTGAGATGGAGTCTTGCTCTGTCGCCCAGGCTGGAGTGCAGTGGCCGGATCTCAGCTCACTGCAAGCTCTGCCTCCCGGGTTTATGCCATTCTCCTGCCTCAGCCTCCCGAGTAGCTGGGACTACAGGCGCCCGCCACCTTGCCCGGCTAGTTTTCTGTATTTTTTAGTAGAGACGGGGTTTCACCATGTTAGCCAGGATGGTCTCGATCTCCTGACCTCGTGATCTGCCCCATCTCAGCCTCCCAAAGTGATGGGATTACAGGCTTGAGCCACCGCGCCTGGCCCCCATGATTAATTTTAAATATAACAAACATTAAACACAAAATCACAACAGTCAATAATTTAGTAACTACTATGAATTAGGTGTAAAATTAATTAGGTGTAAAGCCAAGTCTAAATAGGTTAATTATCATTTTAAGGAAGTAGAAAGAGATAACAGGTACATAATCCTGATTTTGTTTAAAGCATAGCATCTCTAATAACTCAAAGTGCCACTTTCTTAGTACAATTTAACATTTGCAGCCAATTAACATAATCAACCACATTACCGTTTTATCTTCATCCACAAAAATCTCTCTGGCTTCCTCATAATTGCAAAGTTCTTCATTGCACTCTCGTTCTAGGTCGCCGGGAGTGAAGAGCTCCAGATCAAATCTATTATGCAGGAGGCGTCTACGTATGAAAAAGTTTGCTTCTTCTTTTGATGTAAACACTAATAAAGTAATAAAAAAGACTTAAACATTGATGAAAAATAGTCAAAAAATTCCTGTTTTAATTGTGGGAAAAAGTGAATAGTTCTCTTGATATGGCTAAATTATACCAAACTTTTTTGTAAAGCTTTAAAATCTAACCACAAAAAAAGAAAGAAAGAAAAAGCATCAGTGAAGATCATTTCTGATAAATATGAAATACAAAATTAGCATAATTTCACTGGAGTTGGTTATGTCCAAAATTAGTAGTATAAATAAAAATTATTTAAATATCTCTTTTTCCCTCCAGATAATTATTTTTCCAATCATTGACAGTTCTATTTCTAAAGAATTGGTTCCCTATTATCTTGACTGAGGAAAATTAGTGGGGCATCATGGACAACATATTGAATTGAGAGTTAGAAGACAGATTTTTGGTTCAGATTTAGCTTAAGCTATTAGCTGTGTATTCTGAGATTAAGTCACTTATATTCTTTGGGCTACCATTTCCTCATTTATAACATTGGGAATTAAATAATCACTAATATATCTTTAAGTTATTAATTATTATTATTATTATTATTTTTGAGACAGGGTCTCACTCTGTTGCCCAGGCTGGAGTGCAATGACATGGTCTCAGCTCACTGCAACCTATGCCTCCTGGGTTCAAGCGATTCTCCTGCCTCAGCCTCCCAAGTAGCTGGGACTGCAGGCATGTGCCACCACGCCCAGTTAATTTTTGTATTTTTAGTAGATATGAGGTTTCACTATTTTGGCCAGGCTGGTCTTGAACTCCTGACCTCATGTTCCACCCACCTCAGCCTCCTAAAGTGCTGGGATTACAGGTGTGAGCCACCGCACCCTGCCAAGTTCTTAAATTACAAATTAATACTTTTATATTAAAATTACTGTAGTCAAGTTTATGCTAAAACATACAATTCTAAACTTCTAAATCAATAAAAGTATAAGCTAATTATAAGATTCAACTAAAGACATTTAGTCCTTTCCAAAGTAGTAGCTCCCTCTACTGTACACCCCAAATATGTGTCTATAATGTTTTATAAGGTTCCTTTTACATTTGACGGGGGAAGATAAACAGTAAACACTACAGGTTAAGAACAGGTTGACACAAAACCAAAGCATCCAACCATGGCAGTATTTTCAAAACCCACAAACTTTAAACTTGTTCTGGTGTCACACAAACAAAGCTTAAGAGATTTTGCTTCAGATCATGTTACTGAGACTGGAATTCAGAAACTGAGAACTACATCACAATGCTTAAAATAATTTAAAAGTGCAGATACTTTTCACTGCTCACCATTTCTAAAGAAAGAATGTATTAATGTAGGCAATTGAAAGACTGTTCATGAGAGATCATGGTCTGGAAAACTCATACTGATTTGTGAGGGACCTCAAGTTGTACATTTATTTTTGGCCCTTTGAGGACAGTCACATTTTGTCCAAGATATTTTTTCCACAAATGAATTATCTTTCCAAACAGGTCCAAATGTTCTAGAACTATTTTTTCTAATACAATAGCCATTAGCCACAGATGGCTATTGAGCACTTGAAATGTAGGTTGTGGCTGGGAGTGGTGCCTCACGCCTGTAATCCCAGCAGGCTGAGGCAGGTGGATTAGATCACTTGAGCCCAGGAGTTGGAGACCAGCCTGGGCAACAAAGTGAAAACCCATCTCTACAAAAAATACAAAACTTAGCCCGGTGTGGTGGTGCATGCCTGTAGTTCCACTACTTGGGAGGCTGAGGTGGGAGGATCACTTGAGGCCAGGAGGCAGAAGTTGCAGTGAGCTGAGATCACACCACTGCCCTCCAGCTTGGGTGACAGAGCAAGATCCTATCTCTAAATAAATAAATAAATAAATAAATAAGAAACGTGGCTTGTGTGAATTGAAATGTGCTGTAAGTGTAAAATACACATAAGGATTTCAAAGACTTAGTGTAAAAAAAAAGAATGTGAAATGTCTCCATAATGTTTTATATTGCTTATATTTTAAAATGGTGATATTTCAGATACTAGATTAAATTAAATACATTCTTAAAATTAATTTCACCTATTGTTAGTTTTAAAATGTGGCCATTAGAAAAATTTAAATTATGTAGGTAGTTCACATTATATTTTGGGGGAGCAGCACTATTCTACAGTGTCCATTTTTATGTTATAAATAACAGATATGGGCTATTCGAACCAAGTGGGAAGCTACAATGGGATAATTGGTGATCATTGTTTTAAAAAGTATTCTAAAAGGTAGATAGAGGGGCTAGTGTGATGAAATATTTCTATTCTGTTTCCTCCTTTGTCTTTTTATAGATTTTATATTACCACTAAATGGAAATAGAATGAAAAATTTTCCAAGCCTCTGTCACCCTTCATTGGGATCCCTACAATGGTCTTCCAAGGCTCTCCTTGCTGCTCTACCATCTGTTTTTAACATAACAGTCAAAGAGGGCCCTTTAAAAGATAAGATACACTTTGTTCCTACTTTGCTTTTTAAAAACCTTCTAACAGCAATTCCACCTCCTGGAGAGTAAAAGCCAAAGTCATTACAGTGGCTTACAAGGCCCTTCTTGGTCTGGTCCCCAAGCCCTTACCCCTCTAACCTCATCTCCTACCACTATCCCTCACATATTCTGTTGTAGCTATGCTGGCTTCCAACACACCTGGTTCTCTCTGGCCTTTGTACTTACTGTTTCTTCTGAACAGAACTTAATTCTTTCAGTTTGCTCTCTCACATCCTTCAGGATTTTGTTCAATGCTACCTTGAACCCCCATCCCTACCCACCCACCCCTGGCACTCCCTGTCCACACTCTGCCTTTCTCCATAGTATTCATCACCATCTGGTTTTCTATATGCTTTACATATTTGTTACCACTCTGTTCTCCTCACTAGAAGGAAAGCTCCATTAAAGCAGGGATGTTGGTTCTTGGCCTATAAGAAGTGCTCAAAAAATTACTTAGTGAATGAACAAACTCAACTTTGCTATAGTGGGAGGAAACTCTTGGACCTAAAGTCTACCAGTTGAAGCAATTCATAGGTATAGTCTGGTGTTTCTCAGCTCAGCATAGGTTTAAAGTATCAAACTATTGATGAAACAACCCATGGCCTGCCTCACTTAGCTATACTTACTTCATGAAATCTAAGTTCAGAATGGAGAATTAGATATCTGCCTATGCATACTTCTCAAATATGTCCAGATCCTTACATTTTATTGGCTAAAAAGAGCAGTGCCAAATTTCTCATGACAGTCTTCTGTTCCAGTAGGTTGAGTTATTAAAAATACACCTTCATGGAACTCAAAAGCTACTTTGATAGGGGAAACAAAAAAAAAGGAGAGCCACAAATATTTTTATTTTTCCTGAAATAGTATTTATGCCAATATCATAAATATGATATTTATGATTAATCATATTATGATTAATACTGTATTAAATGTGCCTTCCAGGGGCTGCTGTTTGCCACTTCCCTGAGTGTGCAAGTTCTGATTCTGTCACTGACTGACCTTTATTGCCAGATCAGATTTTTCCCTGCATCCCTTATGATCTCAGGAGAAATACTGTCTTTTGCTACTGGATTCTAAGTAAGTCTGAACTTGCTTTTAATTGAAAGGAAGTAAACTTCCCTGCCCTTGAAACACCCTTGGCTTTCAGCAAGAGCTCCTATTTTCCCCTTGACCATGGCTGGAGGATGCAATGGCCTTGGCTCTGCTTCCTTAGATTCTCTACCCTTCTTTATTTTTCGTGTCTTAGACTTTCCTAAGAGGCTGTCTATGCATTTCACTGCTATAAATTCACCAACCCAGATATTCCATTCTCCTCCCCTCCTTTATCTCCTTGTGTTTTCTAAATAAGCTCCTTTTCAGTCATTTTAACTCCACCCTCATGCTTTATCAAAATTCAGGGCTGGGCACGGTAGCTTATGCCTATAATCCCAGCCCTTTGGGAGGCCGAGGTGGGCGGATCACCCGAGGTCAGGAGTTCAAGACCAGCCTGGCTAACATGGTGAAACTCCGTCTCTACTAAAAATACAAAATAATTAACTGGGTACAGTGGCATGCACTTGTAAATCCCAGATACTCGGGAGGCTGAGGCAGGAGAATTGATTGAATCCAGGAGGCGGAGGTTGCAGTGAGCTGTGATTGTGCCACTGCACTCCAGCCTGGGAGACAAAGTGAGACTCCATTTCCAGAAAAAAAAAAAAAAAAGAATTTCGCCAAAGGTCCTCTATTTCCAGTTACTCTTCATATCTCCATTTATTATAGCCCATTTGCAGATGGAAGGCATTGACTTCTCTGCTATACAACTCTCTTGAGGTCGAGTTACTGCTACTCACTCTTTCCTCTGCTCTCAGTTCTCTGTTCTGGCTTCTGTTATACAGTTGACGGAGATCATCTGTTTAACAAACACCCTGCCTCCTGCAACCAGATGAAGATGTCCTCCAGGGCAGAGATTGCAGTCTTTCATTTCTATGTCTCCACCAATAGCATGGAGCCTGGCACTTAGCATGTATTCATCAAGTGGTGACTGACTGAACAGGCTGTCTTTTCAAACGTGTCAGATCCTTCATTCACATTTCCATAGACATCTCCAGCCCTCCACACTCAAGTATGATCTCTAAATTCCTTCCATAGCTTATAGTGTCCTTGAGACTGTCATTTATTTATTTATTTATTTATTTATTTATTTATTTATTTTTATTTTTTGAGATGGAGTCTCACTCTGTCGCCCAAGCTGGAGTGCAGTGGCATGATCTCAGTTCACTGCAGCCTCCGCCTCCCGGGTAGCTGGGATTATAGGTACGTGCCACCACGCAAGGCTAATTTTTGTATTTTTAGTAGAGACAGGGTTTCACTGTGTTGGCCAGGCTGGTCTCGAACTCCTGATCGCAGGTGATCCACCCACCTAGGCCTCCCAAAGTGCTAGGATTACAGGTATGAGCCACCATGCCGGCGACAGTGTCTCTTATACCTGTGTCATGTTAATGAATGATTGTACTCACAATCATTTTAGAGAAGAGCATCTGAGTATGGAATCTTAAAAGTGCAATCTGTCGCCCAGGCTGGAGCGCTGTGGCGCGATCTGGGCTCACTGCAAGCTCCGCCTCCTGGGTTCACGCCATTCTCCTGCCTCAGCCTCCTGAGTAGCTGGGACTACAGGTGCCAGCCACCATGCCCGACTAATTTTTTGTATTTTTAGTAGAGACGGGGTTTCACTGTGTTAGCCAGGATGGTCTCGATCTCCTGACCCCGTGATCCACCCACCTCGGCCTCCCAAAGTGCTGGGATTACAGGTGTGAGCCACCACGACGGGCCAAAAGTGCAATCTTCTAAGTGGACTTACATATACGGTGCAGCTTGAGAGGGACTAAAAAGGATCCTCTTCCAAAATCTTTCCCTATCCCTCTAGTTAGCCTATCCAGTTGCTTAGAATTCTGTCATGAGAGTTTCATGCTTTTGAGTTAATGGATTGTTGTATCTCAACACACACACACACACACACACACACGGCTGTATTAATCATTAATAAAGTCAGTTAGGAGTATTAGTGTAACAGATCCTTCCCAAATGAAAATGAGCTGAGAATCGGATCTGATGAGAAGGGATAAGAGACAGGAACGTGTGGGGACGTGGATCCAGAGTATTGGCACTGGGTGGGGAAGCACCATGAATAGTCAGGGAGAAGGATGCTGAGAGCTAGAGGCTCTTTTTGTTTTTGTTTTTTTTCTTTTCTGGTTTTACTAGGTTAGGCTTTTAAAATATAGGCAGGAAACAAACTGTTAATGATCTGAAACCTAAAAACTGTGGACTTCTAACTTAGCAAGCCCCAAACTTAATCTTTTCTCAACTAGCTGCTTTTATCTAGACAACTAGACCATCTGAAGTCAAAAAGGACCTCAGAGATCATTTTACGCCCCACCCCCATCACTTTTACAGATGAAGACATTCAAGCCAAACGGGATTAAGTTATCTCGCCCAGGGTCTCACAACAAGTCCAGACTAGATCCTGGACTACCCCGTTCGCCTTTCCAGGAAGAACAAGTAATTACGCTCATTATAATCGCCACACAGCTTCATCTAGAGAAACGTCACTGACTGATTTTCAGAAGCTGAAATAGGTTTTCCGTTCAATTAACCACAAACGAGGTCTTACATATATACTTATTAAAGGAAACTCACAGAAATCAAGTCCTACAAATTGCAGTTAAAGAACATAAAAAACCACAACTTTGCCAAATATACCACAAATTAAACTAAAGGATATTTTAGTATTTCTATGATTAATGGGGGTATGTAATTTCAAATACTGCACTTTCTCACTGAGATCTGTGCTACGCGGCTCCGGGTTCCAGGGACGTTTTCGTGCTTACCTTCTTCTCCCGCATGCTTAGAAGCCTTTGGACCTCTTGTGCAATGAGGAAACCCCAGGGTAGCTGTGGGCAGTTGGCTGAGTAGAACCAGAAATGTAAACATAGTCTGGCAACTGTCAAACAAACTAAAACAAACAAAAAAACACATTAAAAAAAGGCCCCTAGCTCAGCACTTTGAGTTTCTGTCGAACTGAATCACCAACCTGTTGTACTCAAAATCTAGGCACAAGAGCGCCGGCGCGCGGTTTCGGTCGCTGGGACCCAACGCACGCCCAGAAAGCAGCCCCCGAGAGCGCCTGGGACAAACGCCGCGCCCCGGGACCCTGCCGAGGGCTGATGGGGCACCTGTCGCCGCAGGCAACCCTCGGCTATGTGTTGGAATCCAACCCAGTCCGCCGAGGTGGCCCCCTCAGGTAACCCCCACTCCGCCGAGGTCCCGCCGCCAAGCCCCGCACCTGTGTCCCCCTGCACATGTTCCAGCAGCCCCCGGGCCAGAGGCTCGTCTTGGGGCGGTTCCTTCGGCCGCCAGGCCCTCGGTCTCCGGCGCCCTCAAATCTCGGCGACGCTCCGGGCCTCGCTCTCCGCAGGGTCTGGGTGGCCTCCGCGCTCAAACCCGGGAAGCGCCTGGGGTCCGCAGGGGGCGCCCGGGGAACAAGCGCGGCGCGAGGTCCTGCCTCGGTCCGGGGAGGCGGCCGACGGAGGAAGGGAGGAGGCGGCTACCTGGGGACACCTGGCCGCGCCCCACCTCCCGGAGGCCGGGCCTACCTGCGGCGAGCGGGCGGGCAGTGGGCCGGCGTCTCCCCGGAGCCCACGCTGCGCTCTCAGCCGCCCCAACTTCTGCCCCACCCCAGGCGGGCCAGCCTCCTGCCGCCAGTTCTGGCCCCGCCTTGGCTGCACGGGTCGCTGCTTTTCGATTTGTGTCTGCACTCGGCGTTCTCAATGCTCCTAATTCAGGGAGCATTTCGGTTCTCAGTCCTAAGCAGAGCGCCCTCGGGGAGTCCAGGGCTTTTCGCTTTGGGTCCCACTGGGCCAGGAGTCCTGTGGTTACCTTAGGTCAACTGTTCTCAAAAGGGTGGTCCGGGGACGAGGACAAGATATTCATCAGACAAAATACCCTTTATGCGTGATAAGAAATGGGAATGGACTTACAAGTAATTGATTACATTGGTTCTCCAATGGTGGTCTGCCAGGTCTGGGATGTCTCCAAGATCTTTTCCAGGGGTCTCTAAGGGCAAAACGATTTCCATCATAGTAACAATACATGATTTGCCATTTTCACTTTCATTCTCTCAAGAGTGTACAGTGGAAATTTCCAGGGGCTATTTGACGTGTAATAACGTCATCACTCTGTCTCCTAATAGAATACCTGAGTGCGCGTGCTTGTATTTTCTAGTATTTTCTATAGCAGTATGTTTAATGTATCAGTACGTACATTTTATAGAGATTTATGTAGATTTATAGAGATTAATAAAATTCATTCTCAGTACTTCTGAACTTAATTTTTTTCTTTTCTTTTTTTCTTTTTCAGAGTAGGGAGTCTCACTTTGTTGCTCCGGCTGACTCCTTAAACTCCTGGGCTCAAGAGATCCTCCTGTCCCATCCTCCAGAGTAGCTGGAACTACAGGTGTCCACCAACTCTCTTGGCTACTGCTTTTGCACTTTGATTAGTTCTCTTTGTTCATATCTACTAGGATAGCTATAACCTCATTTTTCTCAAATAATTATCTTGAAATCTTGATCTTTTCCTTGAGTCTATGCATAAACATAACAAAAAGTATGCTATGTTGTCTTGATTTCAAATAATATTTTGAAAATTTCTCAGTTTTAATGTTAGATAATAAACATCATTAAATGCAATTTACATAAGTGAAAGCTCTTTGGGGTCCTTGATAATGTAAAAGAGTGTAAAAAGGTCTTGATTAAAGACTTCAAGAACTGCTGCATCAAGTAATGAATGCAGCAGGTGGACAGAGGACCTATGCCAGGTGATGGTCACAACCTTCTTTATCCAAAGAACATGCTTAACAATTCTTTGAAACACTATTTATGCTTTGGTCAAAGTGACCTGGCACTTGATGGGGGCCAAGGGAAACATTTTTCCTCCTTCTTTTTTTTTTTTTTCTTGAGACAGAGTCTTGCTCTGTCACCCAGGCTGGAGTACAGTGGCACAATCTCAGCTCGCTGTAACCTCCACCTCCTGGGTTCAAGCGATTCTCCTGCCTCAGCCTCCTGAGTAGCTGGGATTACAGGCGTCCACCACCATGCCTGGCTAATTTTTTGTACATTTAGGAGAGAGGGGGTTTCACCATGTTGGCCAGGCTGTTCTCAAACTCCTGACCTCATGTGATCCGCCCACCTCAGCCTCCCAAAGTGCTGGGTTTACAGGCATGAACCACCGTTCCTGGACTCAAATTTTTGACTAATGCAATTTTTACCAAATTCTGTTTTTCTCCTCTGAAAGGATATTGTCTATTTTATTATGATTATTGATAATCAACTGAATTCTTCTTAAGTTTTCTGCAGAAATTTTGTTTTCACTGATTCCTTCTAGGCAGTGCTTTTCCTTTTCCTTCTTCCAATCCCTCCCTCTTCACTTTCCATTTGTCTGCCTCGTGGTCTAAACTATTTCTATGATGGATTCTTCCCTCCCTCTTATTCAAGCAATTGAGATCAGACTATGAAGAGGCCAACCATGGTTTATTGTGGTTGAACACAAGAATAGGAAACATTTTCACTAGAACACCCATTTTCCTGTTTATTCATTGAGTTAAGCTACAGCACTGAGACCTCCTGGTGGGGAGATGGACACCACAGCGTCTGTTATGGAGGAGAACTTAATCTGGCTGAGACCTGTGTCTGAGAATGTGGGCCTGTAAAATTCTCATCAAGTGCAAGAACTGACTTACTCATTTTTGCATCCTCCATAGTACCCAGGGGAGTGCTTTCTACGTTGTTCATGCTGAATACATTTCAATGGAGCAAAAGCAATTTATTTTCAGGTAAGAAAAGTGCTTCATTTCCCACTACTTTGGGGAGAGGCCAATGGTCAAATGCCTCATGTTATGGAATCAGCATTTGTGAACTTTGATGACATTCCTTGGTAAAATGAGTCCGCCCACATATCTGGATATTTGGACCAAAACAAATGAGGCCTTGTGCTTACATCAAACATCAGAGTTTATAGACAGAGAGGGAGGCAGACAGAGAAATGAAAGTCTGTTTCTCAGCAGTGAATTACATCCCTGTGTGTTTCCCTGTAACATTGAGTCCTAGAGAATGTTACAGCATTTGGCAGCATGCACACAGACTTCAGTCACTACAGAGCTGCAAGATATTTTGAGGTTAGATGGCAAAGAGAGAAATGAGAAAAACCAGTAACAACAGTGCCCAAGATGGCTGATTTCTTCTATTATTTCCTTGCTGTATTCATTTTATTTTGTGCCATCTGCTATTTAAAGTTATAATATTCTTGGTCAGGCACGGTGGCTCACACCTGTAACCCCAGAACTTTGGGAGGCCTAGGCGGGCAGATCATGAGGTCAGGAGTTCGAGACCAGCCTGGCCAACATAGTGAAACCCCGTCTCTACTAAAAATACAAAAAAATTAGCCGGGCATGGTGGTGGGCACCTGTAATTCCAGCTACTCCGGAGGCTGAGGCAGGAGAATCACTTGAACCTGGGAGGCAGAGGTTGCAGTGAGCCAAGATCGCGCCACTGCACTCCAGCCTGGGCAACAAGAATGAAACTCCATCTCAATAATAATAATAATAATAATAATCATCATCATCATCATCATCATCATCATCATCATCATGTTATAATATTCTTATGCCTTTCTTCCAAAGCATTTTAAGTGTTCTCACAGATAGTGTTTTTCTTATTCTGGTTATCTGTGGAGTTGGGCTAGATATTATAATTCTCATTTTACAAAGAGGGTTACTGAAGCATGAAGTAAATGAATAGTCATCAGCCAAGTAGTAGCCTGGTTCTTGACTCCAGTGCCTTTTTTTCTTTTCTTTTTTTCTGAGTTGTTATCAAGCGATAAAGGGCAGTAGGTAAAGACTTATTTAGTTTCAGAGGAAATAAGAACAAAATCAGAGCAATGAGATTAATGGACTTGGATTAATGTGATAATGCATCTCTGAATTTGAGCACATACCCACCCACTTACCTGTGTGAATTCAAGAATGAAATGAAAACTCACTTTACTGTGTGGGCATGAGGATGGACTCAAGGACTGTGACAGGAGATGTTAAGGTTGCAGCCATGAAGCTCTGTAAGTAAAGTCATATCCACATCCTTAAAGACACATCGATGACTATCATTAGCCTCTTCAGGAGATGCAACTTTATTGAACTTGCTGTTTCCGTGACATTTTAGCCTTGACATTTCAACATCAATTGTTTGCTGTTTTAGTTTATCTCAGTATACTCAGCAAGTGAGAAATGAAAGACTCCTACTGTTCCAGGTTGATTATATATCTATATGCAGGTATTCTCAGATTCAACAAATCGGTAAAGGGGTTAAGAATTTTATTTTAAACATTTGCTTAAAGCCCTTTAAGGACACTTTTGAACAGAACTTTTATTTAATTCTACCATTTAAGAACAATGATTGTTAATAATGAAAAAATTAAATAAAAGAACACTGTGAGGGATCATCTGATTTCATGTCACACTGTGAGTAGTAACAAGGCCTACGTGTCATGCTGAAAATATAGTAATCTTCATAGCTCTTTGAGTGCACTGGAGCTGCCCCCAGGGACCTATGACAGGGACTTGTGTCATGGCTGGCCACAGAACTGTCACTCTGTACTGATGTTGGCATTTTTACACCTATTATACACTTATCAGCCTTATTTTCTCATCATAGTCTTACTTTCTGAGTGCCACACAATTTTTGGCCTATTTTTTTGTAAACTCATATTCAGGTAATCATGATATTCTAAGCAAAGATTATTTGGCATCAATTGCAAAACCGTACTTTCCAAACACAACATGTAAAAAAGGAGTTTAAACAAATTATGCATTTCTACCTATGCAATTGACAGTGTTTAGGAATCATTGGTTAATTCTGCATCAGAGGCTGAGCGTGGTGGCTCACTCCTGTAATCCCAGCACTTTTGGAGGCTGAGGAAGGCGGATCACCTGAGGTCAGGAGTTCGAGACCAACCTGGCCAACATGGAGAAACCCCATCTCTACTAAAAATACAAAATTAGCTAGGCGTGGTGGCGCATGCCTATAATCCCAGCTACTTGGGAGACTGAGGCAGGAGAATTGCTTGAACCTGGAAGGCGGAGGTTGTGGTGAGCCGAGATGGCGCCATTGCACTCCAGCCTGTGCAACAAGAACGAAACTCCATCTCAGAAAAAAAAAAAAAAAAAAAAATCTGCATCAGAGAAAGACAATAATGAAGTGTTAATGATGTTGGTACTGACTGAAAGACACACATTACATGGAAGTTCTATTAGGAAATATACCAACCAGGATCTGTGTATCCTCCTTTGGTGAAGGATTCTCCTTTATTATTTTATGTACTGCCCTGGCTTGACACTCTCAAATGAAGTGTGAACTGAGAGTTTTGTTTTGTTTTGCTTTTTTGGAGACAGGGTCTCACTCTATCGCCGAGGCTGGAGTGCAGTGGCAGTTTCATGGCTCACTGCAGCCTTAACCTCCTGGGCTCAAACGATCCTCCTGCCTCAGCCTTCAGAGTAGCTGGGACCTCAGGCACATGCCATCATACCTGGCTAATTTTTGTATTGTTTGTAGAGACAGGGGTTTTGCCATGTTGCTCAGGCTGGTCTGGAATTCCTGGGTTCAAGTGATCTTCCTGCCTTGACCTCCCAAAGTGCTGGGATTACAGGCATGAGCCACGGCACCAGGCTTAGCTGAGTTTTGAAGTATAAAATGTGGATTTTAAAGCATGGTTTCTTTTACTGATGCTTACTAATGGCTTTAGTAAAGTTTATGGATGGTCCTTACCCACCCTCGACATTTTAATCCTGACAGTCCCTTGAGAGCCAAGGAGCAAAATTTACCCATGTTTGTATTTTTGCTGCTTAGTACCTCACTTGGCTGGCATGTGGCAGGACTTCCTGATTGTTAAGTGAATGAAACAATAATAAGTTCTGATCCTAAGTCTGCTTCTCTCTGGCTAGATGACTTTGAACAAGTCACTTCTCTGAATTCTCTCTGCCTCTTCTGAGACATTGGGAGTTCGGTCTGCATGAACTCTAAGATTCCTTCCTGTTCTAAAATTCTATTTAAGTAATGTTCTAATTATTCTTTCTCACTCTGGATAGTCTTGAATTACTTGCTTTTATATAATTTGTATATTATATAAAAGGAAATCAATAATATACAAATAAAAATTTTAGAATTTGTCTTAAACACAAATTATATATTTTATAAATGGTTCACTCACAATTATATAAAATGGGAAGTTGATGGGAAATCTCTATGTGACAAAAGACATAGGAAAACATTTTTAGGGGCCAGGCGTGGTGGTTCACACCTGTAATCCTAACACTTTAGGAATCTGAAGCAGGCGGATCACTTGAGGTCAGGAGTTCGAGACCAGACTGGTCAAAATGGTGAAACCTCGTCTTCACTAAAAATACAAAATTTAGCTGGGCATGATAATGCATGCCTGTAATCCCAGCTACTCTGGAGGCTGAGGCAGGAGAATCATGTGAACCTGGGAGGTGGAGGATGCAGTGAGCTGAGATTGCACCACTGTACTCTAGTCTGGGCAACAGAGCGGGACTGTCTCAAAACAAAACAAAGCAAAACAAAAACAAACAAAATTTTCAGATTCAACAAGAAGAGCTAACTATCCTAAATATATATGCACCCAATACAGGAGCACCCAGATTCATAAAGCAGGTCCTTAGAGACCTACAAAGACACTTAGACTCCCACACAATAATAATGGGAGACTTTAACACCCCACTGTCAACATTAGACAGATCAACGAGTCAGAAAGTTAACAAGGATATCCAGGAATTGAACTCAACTCTGCACAAAGTGGACCTAATAGATGTCTACAGAACTCTCCACCTCAAATCAACAGAATATACATTTTTCTCAGCATTGCATCACACTTATTTCAAAATTGACCACATAGTTGGAAGTAAAGCACTCCTCAGCAAATGTAAAAGAACAGAAATGATAACAAACTGTCTCTCAGACCACAGTGCAATCAAACTAGAACTCAGGATTAAGAAACTCACTCAAAACTGCTCAACTACATGGAAACTGAACAACCTGCTCCTGAATGACTACTGGGTACGTAACGAAATGAAGGCAGAAATAAAGATGTTCTTTGAAACCAATAAGAACAAAGATACAATGTACCAGAATCTCTGGGACACATTTAAACTAGTGTATAGATGGAAATTTATAGCACTAAATGCCCACAAGAGAAACCAGGAAAGATCTAAAATTGACACCCTAACATCACAATTAAAAGAACTAGAGAAGCAAGAGCAAACACATTCAAAAGCTAGCAGAAGACAAGAAATAACTAAGATCACAGCAGAACTGAAGGAGATAGAGATACAAAACACCTTTCAAAAAATCAATGAATCCAGGAGCTGGTTTTTTTTTAAAAAAAAAGATCAACAAAATTGATAGACCACTAGCAAGACTAATAAAGAAGAAAAGAGAGAAGAACCAAATAGACACAATAAAAAATGATAAAGGGGATATCACCACCGATCCCACAGAAATACAAACTACCATCAGAGAATACTGTAAACACCTCTATGCAAATAAACTAGAAAACCTAGAAGAAATGGATAAATTCTTGGACACATACACCCTCCCAAGACTAAACCAGGAAGAAGCTGCATCCCTGAATAGACCAACAACACGTTCTGAAATTGAGGCAATAATTAATAGCCTACCAACCAAAAAAACTCCAGGACCAGACGGATTCACAGCCGAATTCTACCAGAGGTACAAAGAGGAGCTGGTGCCATTCCTTCTGAAACTATTCCAATCAATAGAAAAAGAGAGAATCCTCCCTAACTCATGTTATGAGGTCAACATCATCCTGATACCAAAGCCTGGCAGAGACACAACAAAAAAAGAGAATTTTAGACCAATATCCCTGATGAACATCGATGCAAAAATCCTCAATAAAATACTGGCAAACTGAATCCAGCAGCACATCAAAAAACTTATCCACCATGATCAAGTGGGCTTCATCCCTGGGATGCAAGGCTGGTTCAACATATGCAAATCAATAAACGTAAGCCATCATATAAACAGAATCAAAGACAAAAACCACATGATTATCTCAATAGATGCAGAAAATGCCTTCGACAAAATTCAACAGCCCTTCATGCTAAAAACTCAATAAATTAGGTATTGATGAGATGTATCTCAAAATAATAAGAGCTATTTATGACAAACCCACAGCCAATATCATACTGAATGGGCAAAAACTGGAAGCATTCCCTTTGAAAACTGGCACAAGACAGGGATGCCCTCTCTCACCACTCCTATTCAACACAGTGTTGGAAGTTCTGGCCAGGGCAATCAGGCAGGAGAAAGAAATAAAGGGTATTCATTTAGGAAAAGAGGAAGTTGAATTGTCCCTGTTTGCAGATGACATGATTGCATATTTAGAAAAGCCCATCATCTCAACCCAAAATCTCCTTAAGCTGATAAGCAACTTCAGCAAAGTCTCAGGATACAAAATCAATGTGCAAAAATCACATGCATTCCTATACACCAATAACAGACAAACAGAGAGCCAAATCACGAGTGAACTCCCATTCACAATTGCTTCAAAGAGAACAAAATACCTAGAAATCTAACTTACAAGGGATGTGAAGGACCTCTTCAAGGAGAACTACAAACCACTGCTCAATGAAATAAAAGAGGACACAAACAAATGGAAGAACATTCCATGCTCATGGATAGAAAGAATCAATCTCATGAAAATGGTCATACTGCCCAAGGTAATTTATAGATTCAGTGCTATCCCCATCAAGCTACCAATGACTTTCCTCACAGAATTGGAAAAACTACTTTAAAGTTCACATGGAATCAAAAAAGAGCCCTCATTGCCAAAACAATCCTAAGCAAAAAGAACAAAGCTGGAGGCATCAAGCTACCTGACTTCAGACTATACTACAAGGCTACAGTAACCAAAACAGCATGGTACTGGTACCAAAACAGAGATAAAGACCAATGCAACAGAACAGAGCCCTCAGAAATAATACCACACATCTACAACCATCTGATCTTTGACAAACCTGACAAAAACAAGAAATGGGGAAAGGATTCCCTATTTAATAAGTGGTGCTGGGAAAACTGGCTAGCCATATATAGAAAGCTGAAACTAGATCCCTTCCTTACACCTTATACAAAAATTAATTCAAGATGGATTAAAGACCTAAATGTTAGACCTAAAACCATAAAAACCCTAGAAGAAAACCTAGGCAATACCATTCAGGACATAGGCATGGGCAAGGACTTCATGTCTAAAACATCAAAAACAATGGCAACAAAAGCCAAAATTGACAAATGGGATCTAATTAAACTGAAGAGCTTCTGCACAGCAAAAGAAACTACCATCAGAGTGAACAGGCAACCTACAGAATGGGAGAGAAGTTTTGCAATCTACTCATCTGACAAAGGGCTAATATCCAGAATCTACAAAGAACTTAAACAAATTTACAAGAAAAAATCAAACAACCCCATCAAAAAGTGGGCAAAGGATATGAACAGGCACTTCTCAAAAGAAGACATTCATACAGCCAACAAACACCTGAAAAAATGCTCATCATCACTGGCCATCAGAGAAATGCAAATCAAAACCACAATGAGATACCATCTCACACCAGTTAGAATGGCAATCATTAAAAAGTCAGGAAACAGCAGGAACTGGAGAGGATGTGGAGAAATAGGAACGCTTTTACGCTGTTGGTGGATCTGTAAACTAGTTCAACCATTATGGAAAACAGTATGGCGATTCCTCAAGGATCTAGAACTAGATGTACCATATGACCCAGCCATCCCACTACTGGGTATATACCCAAAGGATTATAAATCATGCTGCTATAAAGACACATGCACACGTATGTTTATTGCGGCACTATTCACAATAGCCAAGACTTGGAATCAACCCAAATGTCCATCAGTGACAGACTGGATTAAGAAAATGTGGCACATATACAGCATGGAATACTATGCAGCCATAAAAAAGGATGAGTTTGTGTCCTTTGTAGGGACATGGATGCAGCTGGAAACCATCATTCTTAGCAAACTATCACAAGAAGAGAAAACCAAACACCGCATGTTCTCACTCATAGGTGGAAACTGAACAATGAGATCACTTGGACTCGGGAAGGGGAACATCACACACTGGGGCCTATCATGGGGAGGGGGGAGGGGGGAGGGGGGAGGGGGGAGGGATTGCATTGGGAGTTATACCTGATATAAATGATGAATTGATGGGTGCTGACGAGTTGATGGGTGCAGCACACCAACATGGCACAAGTATACATATGTAACAAACCTGCACGTTATGCACATGTACCCTAGAACTTAAAGTATAATAAAAAAAAATTTAAAAAAAATTAAAAAATAAAAAGGTGTTTTTTTTTTTTTTTTAGATTTACTGTAATTGGCCTCTGTACTCTGATAATTTGATGTGATTTCTGTGTTATCAGGTGATATTATTGCCGAATTTTTCTGTTATCAGAACTTCTACTTTATTTCTTTCCAATTTTGCTATGTTTTTCTTGGGTTTGTATTGAATTTATATATCTTTCTTGTAGTATATCTACTATTATTTCCCTGTTTTAGCTCTGCCACTGCCTCAAATTTTTTTTCATTTTCTCTTTATCTTCAGAATTTATTTATTTATTTATTTTTGAGACAGAGTCTTGCTCTGTTGCCAAGGCTGGAATGTAATGGCATGATCTTGGCTCACTGCTACCTCCACCTCCTGGGTTCAAGTGATTCTCCTGCCTTAGCCCCCCAAGTAGGTGGGATTAAAAATGCCCACCACCATGCCTGGCTAATTGTTGTATTTTTAGTAGAGATGGCATTTTGCCATGTTGGTCAGGCTGGTCTCGAATTCCTGATCTCAGGTGATCCACCCGCCTCGGCCTCCCAAAGTGCTGGGATTACAGGCATGAGCCACTATGCCCAGCCTATCTTCAATATTTTAAGATTTAGAATCTTAAAATATTGGGAATATTGATCTGTCTTTCATTCTTTTTTCTTTTTCTTTTTTTCTTTTTTAAAGACAAGGTTTCACCATGTTGGACAGGCTGGCCTCAAACACCTGGCTTCAACTGATCCTCCCAACTTGGCCTCCCAAAGTGCTGGAATTACAGACATGAGCCACCATGCCTAGCCCTGTTTTTCATCTTCAAAGAGAACAATGTCTTTTCTTTATTTTGAGGGATGTATTGAATCTACTATGAGATTGTTTATATAGACACAATAAATACTGAATAAATTAAATTAATTCTTAAGATGGTATCAGTTTTTATCGTTATATGCTTTTCTTATTTTCTTCTATTTTTGTTTGTCTGTTCCCCTTTTCCTATTTCACAATTTTATGTTTCTGTCTCTTTTCCTTCCCTCTTATTTCTTCTAAGTCATTACTTCAAAATTTTTTTTCTTATGATTCTCAACGTTTTCTTGTTTTCTTTCCCTAAGAAGTTTCTATAATTTTCTTAGGTTTAATCATATGAAATTGTCACTTATGTAAATAAAAAAACAGCCAAATATCAGCAATTTCATATGATTCAACAGAATTGCTTTCCTCAGGACCTGGCAGATGCTAAATTAATACTTACTGAATGAATTAATAAATAAATCCTCCTATTCATCATTTTTGGTCAAACTATTCCGGGACGTTTATATTGCAGAGCCCAAGGGCCTAGATAGCATTAGGCAAAAGGCTCCTTACCAACTGTGGACTCAGAAGTCTTTAGTCATAAATGATGTTCCCAAATGTGCTGATTACCTGATTCTGTTAGTCCATGTCATCAACATGCTACAGATAAACCTGATGATCCATACTCTTGTGAGCAAGCATGTGGTTACCTACATCAATGTTATTCTGTATGTATTTGCATGAATGTTAGTAACATCAATTTACGGAGTATGCATCTTTTTGTGAGCATTTCTGTATACAGTTAACATCTCAAGAAGCTGAACTATGGAAAAAGAGAAAAGAAAGTTTGTTCAGACATTGTGGAAATTGAAAGGAAGGTTAAGTTTCTTAAAATACATTTCTATTTCAATCTCATTAGCAGTAAAATGACATCTGTGTTATTCCCAAACCATTTACCTCTGGTATTCCCCTCCCTTCAATGGGCCTTTGAGAATTTACGCACACTGAAATGACAGCTGAGCTCTGAAGAAGAGATGTATTAATTATGGAAACATTTCGGGTTTCCTGAGTTACAAGGAAATTTAGTAAGTGAATCAGGAGGAGCATTGCAACTGGGGTTTCTGGTTTCTATCCAATAGGATTTCCACTTTACCCCCTTAGCATTTGAATTTACTTAATCATTCAGTAACTGCACTTATGATTCATACCCTATGACTTATGAAGAGATTCTTTTGTTCTCTTTCAGTCATGAAAAGGTGAAATTCAAGATCTGACTCTGACATATGGTATCACCTTTTCAGGAAATAAAAGGTATACTTTTTTCTTTCTTTTTAAAAAAGAAAATTGCAATTTTTAAATAGCAGTGCAATTTGTACCCTTGTAAGACATCCAAATAATATAGAAGTTTATTAGTAAAATAAGTAAAAGGACTTTTTAAAACTGTTAACATAAGTTTGCACAAAGCCCAAGACTTTTAAAAATGAACTCTATAGAATCATTTAAATACTTATGTCAGGAAATTCTGTCGTATTAAGTTAATGATTTTTTTGGACACATTTAAAATTGCGAATATTTTCTTTGTATAGAGTCTGTTGTAATGCGTAATGTTGTAAAACTACATTTTTAAAAGTTTGTTGCCACTCTCACATCTTACTTCAAAATGAATTCCAGATGACTTTAAGAATTAAATGAAAAAATGACTCTATAAAAGAACGAGAAGAAAATATGTGTGGATAATATCTTCTCCTGGAGTGAAGAACTCTCTAATAACAAAAGCAAAAGAAAAATAATAAATGTAGAGATTGATAAATTTGACCTTATCAAAATTAAACATTTTCAGACATGGTAAGACACTATTAAAGCAAATGACAAATCGGGAAAATATTTGCAACATATATGATAGATAAAGGGTAGAGATCTTTACTCTTTAAAGTACTAAAACAAATCAAGAAAAAAGATGAGTTAAAAAACAGATATAACACATAGATGATTCACAAAAGAAGAAATAAAAATAGCCAATTAGTAAACCTCAGAAAATGTTCAGCTTCACTAGCAATCAAAATGATAAAAATTTAAATAAGTTTTTTTGTTTTGTTTTGTTTTGTTTTGTCAGTTAGATTGACAAAGAGAAAAAAATAATGACACATTCAGTCCTGGGAAGGGTATGGTGAAAAGGGCACTTTCTGCTCACTACCGGAATAACCACTTTAGAAGGCAATTTAGTAATTCACTTCAATAAGTGTGGAGACTCTGTTCTTAAACGTAAGAGATTATTGCCTCATCCATTTTCAGGAACTTAACTATTGCACTTTTGTGTTGCTGATTTATAAAGATATTTCATGATCATTCTCTAATAACATATTTAATGCCTCTTCAGTTATTTCTGTATTTTACTTATCATTTTCTACATATATCAAAAAAGTTCAGGATGAGTGTGGTGGCTCACACCTGTAATCCCACCACTTTGGGAGGCTGAGGCATGAGGATTGCTTGATACCAGGAGTTTGAGACCAACCTAGGCAACATAGTGAGACTCTCATCTCTACAAAAAACCAGAAAAATTAGTGGGACATGGTGTCACATACCCAAGTTCCAGCTACTTGGGAGACTGAGGTGGGAGGATTGCTTGAGCCTGGGAGATCGAGGCTGCACTCCAGCCTGAGTGACAGAGTGAGACTCTGTCTCAAAAAAAGTTCCAGTTTATTCTTCGGTTTTTAAAAAATAACAAGTTGACTTCAACAAAGTGAACTGACTCCCCCTCTACTTTCAAATGACTTTTTGAAAAGTTAAGAAATACTTCTATTATTTTCTATTACAAAAGCAATATTTATATTTATTATAGAAAAATTAGGATATAAGGAAAGAGAAGAAAAATGCCTAATTCCACTTCCTAGTTCACCACTTGCAGTACATCATTCCAGGCCTTCTCCCATCCATACACATATGTATGTATTATACAGGTTATCAAATGAACTTCCAGAAAGGATTATAAATGTATATGGCCACCTCCATATAATGATAAATGACAAGCATTGTCCCTTTTCAAATAGTTTAAGAAAATGGTTTAAAAATAGCCTCTTGGTTATGTGTAGTGGTTCACGCCTATAATCCCAGCACTTTGGGAGGCTGAGGCAAGGGGATCACTTGAGCCCAGATGTTCAAGACCAGCCTGGGCAACATGACGAAACTCTGTCTCTACAAAATACAAAAATTAGTCAGGTGTGGTGGCACACACCTGTTGTCTCAGCTACTTGGGAGGCTGAGATGGGAGGATTGTTTGAGTCCAGGAGGTCAAGGATGCAGTGAACTGTGTTCCAGCCACTGCACTCCAGCCTCGGTGACAGAGTGAGAACCTATGTCAAAAAAAAAAAAAAAAAAAAAAGGAACCCCTTATTGTTTTAATTAGCATATTTTTACACACTCATTGGCTATTTGTAGTTTTTTTTTAAGTTCCCTATTTCTGTTTTTTGCTGAGTTGCATTTCAGTCAAGTGTAATCCCAAGATTGTGGAAACTCTTGTTTTCATTTGGGCCTAGTCTATTCTTAGAATTTCTACAGAAAAATAATCATTTTATCTATGGTTTGTCCTGTATGGAAATCGTAATCATGATAATTTGAATAACAGAGGTTACTCAAATGTTTCCTCTTTGCATTTAAGACCATATTACATATCTTTTCCTGAAAAAAAAAAAAAATCACTGTCCTAATAATATCTCCTTAAGTGCTCTGGGGGACATAAGAATGAATGGTAATATAAAAAACATTTTTTAACTGAGATAAAATTTACATAACAAAGTTACCATATTAACCATTTTAAAGAGTACAACACAGGAACTTACAGTATATTTACAATGCTGTGCAACCAACACCACTATCTAATTATAGAACATTTTCATGGCCCCCAAAATGGGGAGTGACTAAGTAGTCACTCTCCATTTCCCATTCCCCCAGCCCCTCTCAACCACTAACCTACTTTCTGTCTCTATGGATTTGCCTATTCTGGACATTTCATATAAATGGAATCATACAATATATAGTCTTTTGTGACTGGCTTGTTTCTCTTAATATAATGTTTTCAAAGTTCATCTTTATTGTAGCATGTATCAGTACACACTCCTTTTTATGGTTAAATAATCCATTGTGTGGATATACGGCATTTTGTTCAACCTTCATTAGCTGATAGACATTTGGGCTGTTTCTAATTTTTGGCTATTATGAATAATGCCGCTATGAACATTCATGTACAAGTTTTTGTGTGAACCTATATTTTCCATTTTCTTGAGCATATACACCTAGGAGTGGAACTGCTGGACTATATGGTAACTCTATGTTTATGTTTTGAAAAATATGTAACATTTTTAAGACTTAATATGTGTGTGGCACTTGGCTAAGCACTTGACTTGCGTTTTCTTATAGAATTCTCACAACTTTCTGCAGCAGATCCAATTATTATGCCCATTTTACAGATGAGGGCACTATAGCTCAAAGATGTTAAACAACTTGCTCAAGGGCTGACAGCTAGTTAGGACAAAGCCAGGATTTGAGCTAATGTAGTCTGGCTCTAGAATCTGAACTCTTTACTACTTTTACTGACTTAATACATTTACGACTCAAAAGGGCAGAGGACAGCACACAAGTAACCAAACAAGGCCAAATGACGTAGAATTGTAAGAGCCATGTAATGTACTTAGAAAATTCCATGTGGAAAGTGCAACAGAGGAGGGAGCATTTGAAGTGAACCTCAATTGGTGGGAACAAATTCAAGAAGAGGACCTGGAGTAAAGGCCAACTAGGTGAAAGGACTATTACAGGATTGGCAAGTTAGTTTCACCATAAGTGCCAGTTCCAGTTTATTGGTAGTGGCAGTGAGTAGCACTATGTAGAGATACTGTATCCCAGCTCAGTGGGAAAGTCTGTGATGATTAATTAACAATATCTGCCATGGGCAGGGGAGGGGAGATTTGTAGCACTCATTATATGAATTTTCATCACTGGACTATTATGACATGGAGATGAGAAATTGTGGGTCATATTTTGGAAAGCAATGACTGTATGATTTTGACTGGATCATAGGGCATGTGTAGGGAAAGTGGAGGCTTAAATAAGGTTAGCAATATGTGGTGAGGCTGTATGGCAGAGTGTTTTAAATGACAGACTAAAGAATTTATACATGAGTCAGTAGGTATTGAGGCGTCATGGAAAATTTTTTAACAGGGGAGTAGTGTCATAGGAGCCCTACTCTAAGAAGATTAATCTGGCAGGGGCATACAGAATGAATTGATGTAGTGAATGAATGGAGACAAAGAGACTGTTCAAGGCAATGTTAAAAAAAATTTAGTGGATGATACCTGGTCAAAACAGGGGACAACCACTTTTTCCCATTAATTTGATAAAGATTAAAATGTAGTAAGAGGAAATGAATACTCAAATAGTCTACTGGTGATACATTGGTTCAACTTTTCTGGAGGGCCATTTGGCAACACATGTAAAAAGCCTTAAAAATGATTCAGTCCTTTTAACCCAGTATTTAGCAACTTATGCTACCGAAGTAAGCCTGGATGTATGCAAAGATGTAGCTCTGAAGATGTTCATTGCATTGCCATTTTAAAAAAACAAATGTAGCTCAGATACTGGCTGTGCAGTGTCTCTTCTCAGTCACCAGCTGACCTGAATCAAGACTTGGCAATTACTTACATTCACCATAGAGAACTCACTATATGAAAATCACTTAGGGCTGAGCGTGGTGGGTCACGCCTGCAATCCTAGCACTTTGGGAGGCAGAGGCAGGCGGATCACTTGAGGTCAGGAGTTCAAGACCAACCTGGCCAACATGGTGAAACCCCATCTCTACTAAAAATGCAAAAAATTAGCCGGGCTTGGTGGCAGATGCCTGTAGTTCCAGTTACTCTGGAGGCTGAGGTAGGAGAATCACTTGAACCTGGGAGGCAGAGGTTGTAGTGAGCTGGGATCGCCCCATTGCACTCCAGCCTCGTCAACAAGAGTGAAACTCAATCTCAAATAAAATAAAATAAAAAAGAAAGAAAACCATTTAGTCAGCAATGTAGAATGTACTAAAGATTACATAGGGGAGATGTAAAAGAGGCTTTAATAACATTGTGCTCAGTATACAACTTGAAGAAGTTCCTTAGACGTGTCTTCCCTCTCCACAGCACTGAGCTGGAATCCTCATTGCTGTGACCCTTCTCCCCACAGTACTTCGTCCTTATCCTTTTTTTCTTCTCTCTCTCACTGTACAGTTACTTTTTTCCACTTGACTTTGGGCATCAGAGTCTATTCTGAACAGGCCTCTTTTTAAAAAAAAGCCAGTTTCTCTTTAGAAAAAATTATTATAAATATTTGTGGAAAATATAAAAATTACTCATGAGTTTCACAAAACACTGGGAACAGTTATATGTTAGAAGAAGAGGAGAGAATTGTTAAATACATTTTGGTACAACTTGCTACTACCTAAAACTTGTTTGGCTCTCGTGGGCAACATGAGAATCCCTAAGTAATTGTGATCATTTCCATGGTTTCAGATATGACTAATGTGTTGACAACTTTCGAATTTACATTTCTAGCACAAATCTTTCCTCTGTGTTCCAGACATATTACCTCACTTTAGGTTAATATATCTATACTTGATGTCTCATAGATACCTGGAACTTGCCTGCATTAAACCTAGTCCTCATCTTCTTCCCTCCAGTCTTCCCAAACTCAGAAAATGGCAGTACCATCTGAAAAGTTACTAAAGTCAGAAGCTTAGTAGGCATCCTTGGTTCTTTCCTTCTTTTGCATATCCAACTGATTAACAAGTCTGTTAGCACTGCCTCCAAAATACAGTCATCCACCTCTTTTCATACCCATTCCTCACCCCACTCCAGAAGAAGTTTCCATGCAGAAAGGATAGCATGTATAAAAGCATAGAGATCTAAAAGAGATGGATTGTCTGGGGAAACTGCAGGTGTGTAAGGTTGGTAAGTCTACGTGGTTTCAGGGAGATGAAGCTGGAAAAAATGTTCCTTAGAAAATGGGAGAAGATGGGATTCAAGAGTTAAGGTGGCAAGTTTGGGTGAGAACCTATGTAGAGATCTGGCGCAAACACTTACCATCTCTTTTCCAAAATTCTAGCAAAGGAAAGATGATACCAACCAAAGGAAACATAACACACAGTTTTAATAAGCAAAAAGAGGTAACAAACCTTTTTCCTTCTCACCCAGAAGAATAGGTCTTGCTAAGTGTACATTACCAAAAGTATTACGGTTGTGAATAGGCTGGGCGCCTATTAGAAAAGCAAAATAGGCTGCGTGCAGTGGCTCACGCCTGTAAATCCCAGCACTTTGGGAGGCTGAGGCAGGAGGATCACTTGAGGCTAAGAGTTTGGGGTTACAATGAGTTATGATTGTGCCTCTGCACTCCAGCCTGGGCAACAAAGTGAGATTCTGTCTCAAAAAAAAAAAAAAAAAAAAAAAAAAAGCAAAAATAATATAACCACACATGTTCACTTTTAGTTATAAGTGAATTTTTTTAATCTCAAAGGCTTTATGTTGGCAGATTTTAACGTTGGAGGAACACCCAACACATACTTGCTTTCTTTTTTCTTCTCCTTTTCTATGTTAAAAATTTAAGATATAAATCATATGCCATAAAATTCATCTTTTTACACATACAATTCAGTGATTTTAGTATTTTCATAAGGTTGTGAAACTATCACAACTATGTAATTCCAGAACATTTTTGTCATCTTCAAAATAAAACCCCCACTCATTAGCAGTCATTCACCATTCTCTCTCTCTCTCCACAAAGTCCCTATTAACTACTTTAATCATCTTTCTGTCTCTGGGGATTTGGCTATTCTGAACATTTCATGTAAATGAAATCATACAATATGTGGTCTTTTGTGATTGGCTTCTTTCACTTAGCATGGTGTTTTCAAGGTTCATCCACACTGTAGCATGCATCGGTACTTCATTCCTTTATATGGCTAAATAATACTTTATTTTGTGGATATACTACCTCTTATCTATCCATTTATCACTGATGGATATTTGGGCTGTTTTCATTTTTCGACTGTTATGAATAATGTCATTATGGACATTTTTTTACAAGTTTTTATGTGGACGTATACTTTCATTTCTCTTGGATATATACCTACAAGGGGACTTGCTAGGTCATATGATAACTCTGTGTTTACCTTTTTATGGAACTGCCGAGCTATTTTTCCAAAGTGGCTGCACAATTTTACATTCCCATTAGCCATGGATTCTAATTTCTCCACATCCTTGCCAACACTTGTTATTGTCTGTTTTGTGTTGTTGTTGTGGCCATCTCAGGGGCTTTCTTTCTTTTCTGCTCTCTGAAGTCCTACCTCACTTGCTGGTTGAAACCTAGTATTTCACTTTTCATTCTCTATTTTAAATAATCTGAGGGTGATTGAAACTGGCAGGCTGCACAGTGTTTTAAGAATCCGGAAATTTCTAGCTCACCTGGAATATTTGGAAGTTCTGGTAACGTCAGGCAACAATTGGTTGGAAATTAGTAGGGCCCTTCAATGTTCACCATCTTCCACTGTCTTACACCTGAGCTACTTTTTATGTTTATCTTTTTTACTTGGCTCCATAGATAACTGAATTTGAGGCTCCTAGTTAAAGCCATCTGACATAACTTAATTGTCAATGTTGAATCTCAGGGCAATAAATAAGGTACTCTAAAATATCTAACTAAGGAGGCAGGCATAGAAACTTTATGAGGAAAATTATTAAAACTTTACTGAAAGAGATCAAAGAAGACCTAAATAAATGAATGGAAATAACATGTTCAAGGATAGGAAGATTCAATTCTCCTTAACATAATCTAAATCAGTATAATACAATGAAAATTTCAACAGAACTACTCATGTAAATTTGATAAAATAATTCTAAAATTGATTAGAAAAGTAAAAGGCTAAGAATAACTTAAGACACTCCTGAAGAAGAATATGGTTGAGGGAGAGTTGCTCTACCAGATAATCACATGATTTGCAGAGCTATAGTGATTAAGATGGTGTGATATTAGACTAATAATCAGTGGAACAGAATATAGAAGCTGGTAACAGAAACATGGACAATTTATAATTTACATATGAATAGATTTGGCATTGCAAATTATAACGATTAAAGAATTGTTTAAGAAAGCATCCTGGGACAATTTGTTATCCATATGGGAAAAAATTCAGTCCTCATATGATATAAAAACATAAATTTTAGGCTGCTTAAAGACCTCATGTAGGCCAAAGCACAGTGACTCATACCTGTAATTCCAGCACTTTGGGAGGCCAAGGTGGGAGGAATGCTTGAGGCCAGGAGTTCAAGACCAGCCTAGGCAATATAGTGGGACTCCATCTCTGTAAAAAATTAAAAAATTCATTGCATGTAGTAGTGCACCCCTGTTGTCCCAGCTACTCAGAAGGCTGAGGTGGGAGTATTGCTTGAGCTCAGGAGATTGAGGCTGCAGGAAAAAAAAAGAGACTTCATGTGAAAAGCAAAACTTTAAAACATTTAGAAACAAATATACGAGAGTATTTATAAATTCATATATGACATCAAGGGAAGAAGGAATTTTTAAGACACTAAAAACATGTTCTCAATGAAAAATATTGATAAATGATATTTTTTCAGCAAAGGACAAACTGAAAAAACTGAAAAGACAATTCACAAAAAGAAAGAAATAGTTTCAAAACAGAAAATTAGCAAACAATGATGTTCAAAATATATAAAGAACTACAAATCAATAAAAAGACAAACTACCTAATTAAAATATTGAGAGGAGAATTCAGAATGGCCAATAAATATGTAAAAACATGCTAAATGTTATTATTCCTTATTTCTAATAAGGAATATCCTTATCCCTTTTTTCTAAATGGGATTTTCTTTGGTGACAAAGCCATAGGTATTTGACTGTGGTTTGCTGCCTACATTCATAAGTGAAAGATTTGTTAAATTTCAGTTACAGTTTGGTTTTTTTTTTCTTTTTCTGTTTTTGAGACAGGCTCTCTCTCTGTTGCCCAGGCTGGAGTGCAGTGGCACATTGTTGGCTCACTGCAAACTCCACTTGCAGGCTCAGGCAATCCTCCCACCTCAGCCTCCTGAGTAGCTGGGACTACAGGCATATGCCACCATGCCTGATTAATTTTTGTATTTTTGGTAGAGATGGAGTTTCACCATGTTGCTCGAGCTGGTCTCGAACTCTTGGCCTCAAGCGATCCTCCCACCTTGGCCTTGCAAAGTGCTAGGTATGCGCCACCGCACCCTCCCATGCATTAGATCAATGTGTTAATAAAATAAAACTACTGTTGATTAGAAGAAATGAAAAAATCTGACACTTCCAAGTATTAAAAAGGACATAGGCCAATGGGAACTAAAAATCACTGCTAAGTGGAGCAAAATTGTTAAAAATATATCCAGAAAACCATTTGTCATTATTTCAAATTTGAAGATGCCCATAACTTACCACTCAGCAACTGGAGCACTCACACCTCCATTCAGTAGGAGACAGGTACAAAAATATTCTGGCAGCATTGTTTGTAATACTAAAAAAAAAAAAAAAAAAAAAAAAAGTCAACCATTACCATCAACAGAAGAATGGAAATAGAATAGAATATATTTTGGTAGATTCATCTGATATGGTTTACATGTTTTGTCCCCTACAAATCTCTTGTTAAAATGTGATCTGCAATGCTGGAGGTAGGCCTAGTGGGAGATGTTTGGGTTATGAGGGTGGATCCCTCATGAATGGCTTGGTGCTGTCCTCATAGTAATGAGTTCTCATTCTATGTGTTCATGTGAGATCTGGTTGTTTAAAAGAGTCTAGCACCTCCTCCCTGTCTCTCCTGCTTGCTCTTGCCTCATGATATGCTGGCTGCCCCTTTGCCTTCTGACACAATTATAAGTTTCCTGAGGCCTCACCTGAAGCAGATGCTGGTGCCATGCTGTTTGGATAGCCTGCCTAACCACGAGCCAAATAAACCTCTTTTCTTTATAAATTACCCAGTCTAAGATATTCCTTTAGGGCAATGCAAACAGACTAACACACATCTAATGGCATTCAATACAGTACTGAAAACAAATATGCTAAGGCAGTATGCATCAATGTATATAACAATTCTTAACAAATGAAATATTGAGTGAAAATGGAAGTTCAGAACATGTATGTTTATGCCAATATTATGTAAAGTTTGAAAGCATGCACAAACTAAACAATGTATTGATTAGGAATACATTCACATGTAAGGACAAGCAAAAAAATGATAGAAGAGAAATTACAGGAGAGTGACTAGTTAACTTCTGAGCAAGGGACAGAAGATGTAATCAGGGAAAGATAAAGAAGAGGCTCCAATGTTATGCTTTATTTCCTAAAAAAATGGGTTGTGGGTATATCTACGTGTGTGTGTACGCATCACATATACTTAAAGTAGTAAATAAAATCTCAGAAGAGGTTTTTTTTTTTTTTTTTTTTTTTTTTTTTTTGAGAGAGTCTTGCTCTGTCGCTCTGTCCCATGTAGCTGGGATTACAGGAGCATGCCACTGTGCCACCATGCCTAGCTAATTTTTGCATTCTTAGTAGAGATGGGGTTTCACCATGTTGGCCAGGCTGGTCTCAAACTCCTGATTTCAAGTGATCCACCTGCCTCAGCCTCCCAAAGTGCTGGGATTATAGGCGTGAGCTACTGCGCCCGGCCTCAGAAGAGTTTTAATGAAGAAGGATGCTGGGAGAGGAATGAGTTAACAGGGAATTGGGGTTGTGTAGGAGTATAAAATGGAGAAAGGGGGAGTTAAAGAAAGACTTGACTTAAGGGTTGTATCCAAAGTTGGCCATTTCTAAGATAGTGGCTCTATTTCTTTCCACCTGAATCCCACAAAAAGAAAATCAGGCAAAGTTACATATTTTCTCTTATTATTCTATATTAGGGGTTTCTACTCCTCAGGGCATAAAAGGGTGAAAACGATAATAAAGTAATTTCTTTTTTCCCTCTTTAAAGGGCGTGCTGAATTAGAAAGAGCACTGGATTAAGAGTCAGAAGCCCGATTTACTAGTTTTGCTCTGTTTTTAATGAATTGTGTGACTTTGGGTAAATAATTTAGCCTAATTGAACCTCAGTTTTCTAAAAAGATATTTCCAAAGCTTAGCTTTAAGTTCAGTTATTCCATGAGTTAGAGAGTCTCTCAACCAAAAAGCAAGTAGTCATGTACATTCATCATTTTAATAAAGATATATTCTATTAATTTGGAAAAGCTGAAGACCGTATTAATTTTCCTCCCACAGTCTTAATGAAGAAATAAAGAAACTAATTTTCCATTACCATTCAAGGGGCAATCCACTCCTTCACAGATTGTGAAATTAATGTAACAGATCCAACCAACTGAACAATCTATGCATCTTTCTTCCCCTCTCCAATTCCAAGCCTTGGAACTGTATTTTACATTAAAAAGTTTAAAAGTTAACTAAAAATTAATACAGTTTTAAGACTGCAGCTTACATACAATATAATGAAGTTAGAGCAAAATATCTGCAGTGTCCAGTATCTTTGAGTAAGTAACATTTATTACTACCTGTGTCTGAAGCACAGCAGATGTTGTGATCTTTACTAATTATAATTTCCCTAATTAAAATAACTTGTACCTACGATGCATGCTTTTCCTAAGGTATTTAGGATGGTAAGCAGATATTAAATCATTCATCTTTACAACATATCAGTGAAGCTAGTAGGAGCAAGTATTGTTCTTATTATTTAAAGGAGAAGATTAAAAGTCAAGGATTAGGTCATGATCACACAGTAATTTTTTTGTCATGAATATTAAGACGAGAACCAAAGAAATGTATATATTCCTCCCCCATCCACCTTCCTTCCTATTTAGGGGCAATTCTCTGTTGTGTTTAACTCTAGTGGGATGCAGGGTCTGCCTTCCACTACTGAAACCAAAGAAGGGTGATGTTTCTTTTCCCTGGTTTGTGGCAGCAAGGGTAAGGGCACCTTATCTAGGCGCCAGGATCTGGAAACTCCAACCCAGGGATTGACATACAGATGCACAAACTTGTAATGCTCAAGACAGCAAGTCTACAGTCCAGTCCTGTGTGTGACCCCTCTCCGCCCCCTAGCGTCCTAACCAGACTCTTCCTCTATTATTGTCTGGGTTGTGGCTCTTGCTGCTCAGGCTCCTTTAGCTTCTGCCATTTTCTGTATCTATTCCTCCAGCCTTCTTATTTTGTGAGCTCACAATATCCTTCCAATAAATTATCTTCTGCTTATGTTAGCCAGAGCTGATTTCAGTTGCTTGCACACAAGAACACACGTTCCCTTAACCTTACTTCTGTTGAAGGCATCATATTTTATCCCTAAATAGTCCTGGATGCTTATAATGCTTAAGTTTTGCATTACATTTAAATGTTTCTCTACCATATTAGTTGAAGTTTAGCTGCAAAATCATAATGAGCCTGTAAATATGGCCTTTAGGAGAATGTCAAACACATATTTTTTACTGGGCCTAATTAATAAGGTTAAAATGGAATTCTATCTATTATACGATGCAAGAAAAAGCAAGATACAAGGCAGTATGTATAGAATGATTTCAATTTTATAGATCTATATGTGAATAGAAAAAAGTACTGGCAGAATAGATAATGAAAATATTAATAGGAGTAATGTCTGAGTAGTAGGATTATAAATTAGAGTTTGTGTACTTTATTTGGCATTAAACAATTAACATATATTATTTCATAATTATAGGAAACCATAACAATTTAAAAGTTTTTTTCTTAGATAAACTTACAAAGGTAGAAAAATATTTCTTATCATATAAAAGCAGGAAGAATAGTATTCATCGCTTGGCTTCAACAATTATCAATTCATGGCCCCTTTTTTTTTTTTTTTTTTGAGACGGAGTCTCACTCTGTCTCCTAGGCTGGAGTATAATGGCACAATCTCAGCTCACTGCAACGTCCGCCTCCCAGGTTCAAGCAATTCTCCTGCCTTAGCCTCCTGAATAGCTGAGACTACAGGCACATGCCACCACGCCTGGCTAATTTTTGTATTTTTAGTAGAGACTGGGTTTCACCATGTTGGCCAGGCTGGTCTCGAACTCCTGACCTCAAGTGATCCGCTCGCCTTGGCCTTCCAAAGTGTTGGGATTACAGGCTTGAGCCACTGCGCCCGGCCCACATGGCCTATCTTGTTTTATTTGACATGTTCCCTACTCCCCACTCATGCTAAATTATCAACATGGAAAGACTTTTTTTCTTATAATTGGTTATTTGTTCTTTTCTGTATATTATTTTCTCTTTTAGGAATTCTTATTCAGCGACTTTTTCTTCCACACATCTATTCCTTATTCTCATATTGTTTTTTCCTTTATCCTTTCTTTAATTTGGTTAAATTTCTGAGTTGCCTTCTGATCTACTAATTCTGCTTCCAACTGTCGTACACATGCTTTTAATTTTGGGAATCATGGTTTAAATCCAATCTTTTCTGTTCTCAAATTGTTTCATTTTTATAAATGTTTATTTTGTTCTCATAAATGCAATTTATTATTGGATCTTATTGAGAAAAAGAATCAGAAAATTTTCTAAACTTTTCTCTAAACATGCTTTTCTAGTGAATTTATTTTAGAGGGAGCCATTCTTCTGATTATTCTTGGTCAGGGCAGACAAACTAAAGTTGCCTCTTTTTGCGCTAAGTTTTATTGTAATATAGCCACATCCATTCATTTACATAGTACCTGTGGCTACTTTTGCACAATTCAGGCTACAGTAATTGCTTTCTTGCTACAATGCAGGACAGAGTTGTGACAGAGGATATATGGCAGGGGTGTCCAATATTTTGACTTCCCTGGGTCACACTGGAACAAGAAGAATTATTTGGGACCATACATAAAATACACTAACACTAACAACAATTTCTGAGCTAAAAAAAAAAAGTTGCAAAAAAAATCCCATCATGTTGTAAGAAAGTTTATGAATTTGTGTTGGGCCACGTTCAAAGCTGTCCTGGGCCACATGCAGCCTGCAAGCCATGGGTTGGACAAGCTTTATGTATGGCATGCAAAACCTAAATATTTACTATCTGGTCCTTTCCAGAAAAAATTTTTTGGCCTAATTTCTAGGTAGCTCTTACTCTTGAATTTCAGAATGTTTTCCACGGGTTTAGAGATTTTCCTTTATTTCCTTTCATTATCAGCAGGGGTTAGTGTTGCAAGCCAAAAGAGTGAGGGTTGTGATCAACTCAGTATACCACCAGAAGCTATATGAGTAAACAGCAAACTGTTTTCATAAATGTAGGATGTTGGCAAACTGACAAACTGCGTCCGCTGCCCAGAAGGAATGCTGAGGGCAGTCACGCCCAAGCGCAGTGTTTCTTGTGATTAGGTATATTTGAAGCCTGTTAGCAATAATATGAATTTGTGATCAATCAAGCAGCTGACCAATTGTTACCTCCTCCTCCCTGCTCTTTCTACCCAATAAATACAAAGGGCTGTAGAAGCTCAGGGTGGCTGCCCTTGCTCACTAGAAGTAGGGAGCCCTTTTCTTCCCTGGACCCCTTCTTTAAAACAAATTATTTTGTCTTAAGTTTTCATTTCTGCGTTCGTCTCCTTCACTCAGTCCCGTAGTAACTGTGGCAAACTGCGGCAGGTTAGTACCAGAATCAAACAGATGCTTTTTCAAATTCTGTCTGCCTGGGGCCCATGTTAGACCTATCAGATCAGAATTCTTAACTGTGCCAGCCTTTTACCTCACATAATCCTGACTAAGAATTTCCTAACCATTTTGCCTTTAAGGCCAGCTCTGTGATTTGGACCTGGGGAGGCTAACCACCTGAAAAAAGTCTGCTTAGAAGACTTTTCTCTTGTTTCTTTCTTTCTTTCTCTCTCTCTTTTTTTTTTTTTTTTTGCGACAGGTCTTGTCTGTCACCCAGGCTGCCAGGATAGAGTGCAGTGGCATGATCTCAGCTCACTGCAACCTCTGCTTCCCAGGATCAAGCAATCCTCCCTCCTCAGCCTCCTGAGTAGCTGGGATTACAAGTGTGCACCACCTCGCCTGGATAATTTTTATATTTTATGTAGAGATGGGGTTTCACCATGTTGCCCAGGCAGGTCTTGAACTCCTGGGCTCAACGGATGCCCCCTGCCTCAGCCTCCCAAAGTGCTGGGATTATAGGGGTGAGCCACCATGCCTGGCCAGTGACTAGTTTTTTTCCCATGATTTTTCCTGTGTCCCCTTTGTGTCAACACAAATCAACAGGAATCTAAGTGATATTTTAAGAGTTTTGGCTTTCACAAAAATAGCTACAACCAATAATGGAAATAAACTTGAATTTTTAACCTCCTTTAACTAGTTTTCTGCTTACAGCAAAGATTATACATATATTAGTCAGGAAGTTCACATAGGGCAATGTGAATTAAACCTATTATTATCTTGGGTCAAATTAGTTTACTACTTCATAACAAGAAAAGAGGACTTTCCAAAAATGGGTCTTAGATCCTGCAAAGGCCACAAAATGAACCACGGATTTGGAATTAGCTATAGCTTGTTTAACTTTGGGAAAAGTATTTGAAATCTTTGCGCTTTAATTATTGGCGTTGTAGTTTGGATTGAGAATTTTATTTCCTTCTGGCTCTAAAATGCTTTAATGCTATACTTCAGTATAGGCCTGTCACTGGTCAGCTCCAGTTGAGTCTCCACAGAGAAGCACTTGGTGGCTCAGAGGGCTGGTCAGGAGCAATGGGGAGAGGCATAAAGATGTGAAAATTAACTGAAAAACAATACCATAGCTTTCCCAAGACTGGTCTAGGTCTCTCTTGCTATGTCTTGTGAAATTTTTAACTGACTTCATATGGGTGTTTCAAGCCACATTTAACCAAAATATCAATTTGTATGGTAGATAAATCTGATCTGAAGAATGTTCTTCAGAAAATTACCTCAAGTTGGCTTTGTATTTTATATTTTTGTTTAACTTAGACCTGCATTTTGGATACAGTTTCTTACACTTGACTTGACTCACTGAACTCTCTGAATAAAGGGGCCCAGCAAGCATTTTAGTATATTTTATAGCAGTATAAGTTTTAAGAGCTCTTTCATCCTTTTCTTACTTATGTGGAATGCTTATTAATGTCACAGAGATTTACTATGATTGAAATAAAGGGAGTCTGTGACCTTGGAAAGTTTGTAAGCAGTCTTTAGGTATATAAATGGTATTACTTGTTTATGAACACCAAATAAAAGTTCAAATAGCATTAACATGAAAAGCAGAAAATAAGATGTGGAAGATATGTCTATATCATTAATTGAAGAGAACTGAAAGGGAAATTGAATTAATTATCTGGGAAACGGCCTCATTTTTTCACTCTTAAGGCTGGGACACTATTGTTAGTAACTCACTCTATTCAGGCTGAGTAATGGAAGAGCCTTCTTTGAGATATAAGGTTCTGTATGTTCGAATTAGTGTATCAATGATTGCAGAGATGGAACTACTTTCTGATGATTTTTTTTTCTGTTTTCTTAAGGTGGTTTGTCTCTGTACCCACTCCTTTATTCTGCAGTTTGAGTCAGGGAAAGAACAGGTAAGTGTTTAATCTATATTCTGAACTAATTTTAGAGGAAGAAGCAGGTGAAGGTTGGGCAGAGGATGAACATTCACTACATACTTTGGCATTAGTGGAGTCTCTTTTTAATTGCAATGTAAATACTCAATGAGGAATATTCCTACTTTGAATCAAAAGCATCCAAACAGAGCTTAAGTAAATCTTTGTTTTGAGGTTATAGACTAAATCTTGTTTGTTCGTTTTTACATTAAAGACTATCATAAAACAAATGGACTACAGCTTTAACCACAGTGTGAAAATAAGAAGAAGGAAGAGAATATGGAAGGCTCAGGGCAACCCATTCACTATCTCTGGGAAAAACTTGTCTTATTGCACAAAGGAATAGTTCAGTATTTGAAACCATAGGCAAAAGGTAGGATCAGTTGGCTATTAATGTGAAAACTGAGCTAATTCAAATCTCCTGGCCACCCCTAGTGTTTTAAGCACTCACTTCTAGTTTGTAAAGAAAACTCTTGACTATGAAAAGTTACTAGAAATTATATCTTTGGCTGGCACCAGTGGCTCACACCTATAATCCCAGCACTGTTGGAGGCTGAGGCAGGCAGATCACCTGAGCCCAGGAGTTCGAGACCTGCTTGGGTGAAACCCTGTATCTACTAAAAATACAAAAATTAGCGGAGCGTGGTGGTGCGCGCCTGTAGTCCCAGCTACTCAGGAGGCTGAGGCAGGAGAATCACTTGATCTTGGGAAGCAGAGGTTGCAGTGAGCTGTGATTGTGTCATTGCACCCCAGCCTGGGCAACAGAGTGAGATATTGTCTCAAAAAAAAAAAAAAACAAAAAAAAAAAAACAAAAACAAACAAAACAAACAAACAAACAAACAAAAAACGGAAAAGAAATGATGTTTTCAATTTGACAAGAATACCAGGTTTAGGCTGGGTGTGGTGGCTCAAGCCTGTAATCCCAGCACTTTGGGAGGTGAGGTGGGTGGATCACTTGAGGTCGAGAGTTTGAGACTAGCCTGGTCAAAAAACCCTGTCTCCACTAAAAAAAAACAATTAGCTGGATGCTGTGGCATACGCCTGTAGTCTCAGCTATTTAGGAGGCTAAGGCAGAAGAATCGCTTGAACCTGGAATGGGGAGGGAGGTAGCAGTGAGCTGAGATTGTGCCACTGGACTTTAGCCTGGATGACAGAGCAAGACTCTGTCTCAAAAAAACAGAAACAAAAACGAAAACAAAACAAAACAAAAAAAACAGGTGTAATAAATTACCCACAAAATAATTACATACTGCTCTTTTAGATCATAATTTAGTTAAAGATATCCAGACATGATTAGCAGTCTAATCTTCAAATATAAAGGAAAATCTATAGCATTATGTCACATTATACTATCTAGGATAATTGATTAACGCATACTATTTCCGGCATGGCAATATAGGATAGCTGCAATTTCATGGCACTACACAAAGTTCAAGATCTAGTCAAGCTAAAGGTATAAAAATTCAATTTTATATGTTCCCTTATGGAATTGACTAAATAATTGAATCCTGTGAACTAAACTGATAAATGATTTGTTAATATTTAATAAAAGGTGCACGCTGTTTAGTACATTGGTCTATTAGTGAAGACAAACTAGTATCAAAAATTATGGTAAATACTGGCCAGGTGCGGTGGCTCACACCTGTAACACCAGCACTTTGGGAGGCCGAGGCAAGTGGATCACCTGAGGTCAGGAGTTTGAAAACAGCCTGGCCAATATGGTGAAGCCCCATGTCTACTAAAAATACAAAAATTAGCCAGATGTGGTGGCACGCATCTATAATCCCAGCTATACAGGAGGCTGAGGCAAGAGAATCGCTTGAACCTGGGAGGAGGAGGTTGCAGTGAGCCGAGATCACGCTACTGCACTCCAACCTGGGTGACAGAGCAAGACTCCATCTCAAAACAAAACAAAACAAACAAAAAACAAACAAAAAAACCTTACAGTAAATACCATGGCTTAGGCCTGTAATCCCAGCACTTTGGGAGACCCAGGCTGGCAGATCACTTGAAGCCAGGAATTTGAGACCAGGCTGGCTATCACGGTGCAACTCTGTCTCTACTAAAAATCCCCACCCCCCCAAAAAAAAAGAAAAAGAAAAATTAGTTGGGCATGGTGGTGCACACCTGTGGTCTCAGCTACTTGGGAGGCTGAAGCATGAGAATTGCTTGAACCTGGGAGGCAGAGGCTTCAGTGAGCCTGAGATCATGCCACTGCACTCCAGCTGAGATCATGCCACTGCACTCCAGCCTGGGCAACAGAGCAAGACTCTGTATCAAAAAAAAAATTACGGTAAATAGTTTCAGAAAACAGCTCAGATTAGAAGCTGTGATAGCCAGGTACAAGAGGTTTTCCTCCATAGCAGTAGTTATTAGTGAGTGGTTCACACACTTTAGTGTAATAATCACCAGGAATTGCTTGTTAGAACAATCTTTAAATTATGATGTAGGATGAGTTTTTGTTAGGAAGAATTCTGTATACAGTATATGTAAGCCCATCAATTGCTTGTTGATGCTTGTAACTTGCTTTTATATTTTGGTATACAGCTTTTTCCTTGATCATCTATCACTTTACAGAAGTGTACAATCTTAGCAAAATGGTGTCATGTCATATTAACCAATATTCTCACAATTGGTGATACTAATGAAGACTGAGGGACGAGAAGATGATAACAAAATTTTTGATTCACTAAGATTAAATTATGGTTGGTGTGTTTTTATATTTTAAGAACATTTTCCTGTGTTTTTGGTCATGTCTTCATGATACTAGTAACTTTTTATAAATAAAACTTTGAATTAATTAGACATTTCATATCGTAATAATACCAGAAAAAAAGAGAATGAGAGAACAACAAATGTTAGTGCTGTAGGCAGTCATCTATAAAGTATGACATTTGGAAGGACCTACCTAAGAGAAAATATCTTTTTTATAGGCTGTTACTGTGACTGAAATTTGGCTATCAGAGATATTGATTTGCATATGATTAACAGATATTGAATTTTCACTGTGTATCTAGTGCTTTATATTCATTGTCTCAAGTGACTCTCATAATAATCCAATAAAACATATAATATTTTATCTCTGATTTAAAGATGAATAATTTAAGGTCCTCTTCTCTATGTTTTCTTCCTGGGTGATCTAACCTACTTTCATGGATTAAACACGTTATGTTATTCACTTGCAAATTTGTATTTCTAGCTGAGACCCTTCTTTAAGCTTCAGACTCAACATTTCCAGTTGTCTTTTTGACTTTTCCATGTGGATGTCTCATAGATCCTTAAACTTGACATCTGCAAAAATAGAACCACTGATTTTTGTAGCAGATGCTATTGGTTGTCTATTTAACTCAATTTTCTCCTTCTTTGTTATTGGCAGAGTTATAATTATTTTGTTTTTTTTTTTGTTTTGTTTTTTGTTTTTGAGATGGAGTCTTGCTCTGTTGCCCAGGCTGGAGTGCAGTGGTGTGATCTCTGCTCACCACAACCTCTGCCTCCCAGGTTCAAGCGATTCTCCTGCCTCAGCCTCCCAAGTAGCTGGGACTACAGGTGTGTGCCACCACAGCCGGCTAATTTCTGTATTTTTAGTAGAGATGGGGTTTCACTATGTTGGCCAGGCTGGTCTCGAACTCCTCACCTCATGATCTGCCCGCCTCTGCCTCCCAAAGTGCTGGGATTATAGGCGTGAACCACTGCACCCAGCCAGTTAGGTTTTCTATACCCCTACCCACCATGTGGATTGGGGAAGACGGCTCTGTCTCCAGCTCTAGGAGTAAATCTTGATTTATATAAGCCAGTCATGGATATCCCATTCCTTTTGACAGTGATTGGTTTAAGATAGGCATGTGAATGAGTTTGAGTCGATGAGATATGAGCAGATGTCTGCTGGGAAGTTTCTGGAAAGATTTTTCTCCCTTTTAAGTAGTCACTAGACTACTCAGCCTTCTTCTTCCTTTTTATGTTGTTGTGTATGAATGAGATGCTCAGAACTAAAAGCAATCTCGCTGCCTAGGTGAGGATGGAGCCAACACTGGAGGAGGGCAAAACAAAGAGACTAAGGAATAGAGCAAATGATTTCACAAACCACATCAGGAATCCTCCATCTCTTGACTTCCTAGTATCTGAGATAATAACTTTGTTGACAACTCAATTTAAGTTGAATATTTCTGTTACTTGCAGCCAAAGGCATCCTGATAACAATTTTTGCCCCTAAAGTGTTGACTTTCCTTCTCAATTTTATTAAATGATGATACTATCTACCCAAGTGCTTAAATAGGAACCCCAGGACTCATTACTTCACTGTTCTTCTCCTACTTCATCCAAAATCCTTGACTAGGCCTACAACTTGGAGGAGAGGAATAAGAGAGAGGGAAAGAGAAGTATACTATTACTCTGAAGTTTCCATCTTAATTAACTGAAAGGATGGTGCCATCATTAACATAAGTAAAGGGGTCCAGAAGAGGAGTTAGTTGAGGGGGCCAAAAAAGACAAATTTTATAAATGTGTTGAGTTTGTTTAATTGCTTTTCATTAAATTTTGGATTAGAAGCCCAAAAGAAAACCTATTCTATTAGGAAAAAAGCAAAAGTCTTATTAAGAGTATGCCTACTCTCAATTTTATAATAAGAATAACTTTTAAAAATACATAGATGAAGTCTCACTGTGTTGCCCAGGCTGAAGTGTAGTGGCTTGATCATAGCCCACTGCAACTTTGAATTCAACAATAACGTTTTTTCTCCCATGTACATTATATCTAAAATAAGGTTAAATAAAATAAATAAATCATAAGTTCACATAAAACCTCTCCCACGGTGTATGTAGTACATCTTCTAGATAATTATTTGTAGTTGATTAATCCATCATACTAATATTGACACTTAAAATTCAATAGCTAATTGACATGTTACTATATTATATACAAAGTAAAAACCAGAGTGAAAATTCAGTACATACAACAAATTTCAGAAAGATTTCAACTACAATTTGTGGTCCTACCGATTATTACATGAAAAATTTAAAGTTATATGCTACTCTGACTATAAATATTTGTGCATTAATATTTATTAAATATATGTTATGTGCCAAGCACTGTGCTGAGGTTATAGATACGAAGATGAATATGATACATTCTCTGCCCACAAGCATGGAAAGAAATAACTATAATGAAATGTGATAGGTGCTGTCACTATAACAAGTTATAAGCACTCACTTGCTTTTACTATAGCATTTAAGTAGGCTGCAGAAACCTATTCATTTACTTCATGTATATAAGTTATTCTTTGATGTAGATATTATCTCATGTTATTCTCCTAGGGAGTCACTGTGCTTATTCACAACCAATTCTAACTAGCTCTAGATCTAATAGTGTAGGATGTGAAAACTGTGATTATAGAGAACCTAGTTTGGGAGACATGTAAATGTGCTTACTCCCTTTACTACATCAAGTAAAAATGACATACTTTCACTCTGACGATTATGGTTAGGACTGGATTAAGACAGTCTGAGGCTTTAATCTATGTTAAGTGTAAAAATAATTCCAAATTGTAATACAGATTCACATTCTATTCATTAAAAAAACTCACAGGTCGGGCATGGTGGTTTATGCTCAGGAGTTCGAGACTAGGCTGGGAAATATGACAAAACCCTATCTATACAAAAAAATACAAAAAATGGGGCCAGGCATGGTGGCTAATGCCTATAATCCCAGCACTTTGGGAAGGTAAGGTGGGCAGATCAGTTGAGGTCAGGAGTTCGAGACTAGCCTGGCCAATATAGTGAAACCCCATTTCTACTAAAAATACAAAAATTAACCAAGTGTGGTTGTGCAGGCCTGTAATCCCAGCTACACGGGAAGCTGAGGCAGGAGAATCACTTGAACCTGGGAGGCGGAGGTTGCAGTGAGCTGAGATTGTGCCACTGTATTCCAGCCTGGGTGACAGATTGAAACTCTGACTCGGAAAAAAAAAAAAAAATTAGTCAGGTTGGTGATGCACTCCTGTGGTCCCAGCTACTTGTGGGGCTGAGGAGGGAGGATCGCTTGAGACCAGGAGGTAAGTCTGCAGTGAGCCGAGATTGCACCACTGCACTCCAGCCTGAGTGTCAAACCCCCACAAAACAAACAAACAAAAACCCAAAAAGCAAAAAACAAAACAAAAACCCACAGACTTTGTAGTGGAAAAAAGCATTTAATTTGCATATATGTAAAGTTACATTAGATTAACTAAGAGGGGAAAATGGGGACAGAAAAAAGGGAAACAAGAGAGCACGCGGTAGAAAGAGGAAGAACTTCCATTACCTGTGCTTGGAACTAGATGCCTGATTAGCCACTGAAAATATCTTTGTTTATTCATTCATGAATTCATTTAACCAATTTATACATACTGAGTTCCTAAAAATTGTAATGACAATAATAATGAATAATAACAATAAAGTCGGGCACAGTGGTTCACGCCTGTAATCCTAGCACTTTGGGAGGTCAAGGCAGGAGGATCGCTTGAGCCCAGGAGTTTGAGACTAGCCTGAGCAACACAGGGAGACCTCTGTCTCTACAAACAAACAAAATAGCTGGTCATGGTGGCGTGCACCTGTGGTCCCAGCTACTCAGAAGACTGAGGTGGGGATCACTGGGGCCCAGAACCCCTGGGGCCCAGGAGGGTGAGGTTGCAGTTAGTGGTGATTGTGCCACTGCACTCCAGCCTGGTTGACGAGCGAGACCTTTCTAAAATACTAATACTAATACTAATGCAACAGCTCATACTTTTTGAATGCTTACTATCAGCCAAGCACAGTGCTATGCACTTTGTGCACCTTATCTGTCATATTTATATCTTAGAGGTAGGTACTACAGGTTGGGTGTCCTTTCTCCAAAATGCTTTGGTGTTTCAGATTTCAGTGTTTTTGGATTTTGAAATATTTGAACATACACAATGGGATATGTTGGGTTAGAGACCCAAATCTAGACACAAAATTCATTTATGTTTCCTATGCACCTTATGCACATAGCCTGATGGTGATTTTATACAATATTTTTAATAACTTTGTGCATGAAACAAAGTTTTGATGGCAGTCTGTCATATCAAGTCCAGTGTGGACTTTTCCACTTGTAGCATCACGTTGGTGCTCAAAAAGTTTCAGATTTTAGAATATTTAGGATTGCAGATTTTTGGATTAGGGATGATCATACTGTATCATTATTCCCATTTTACCAATGTGGATTTTGAGGCACAGAGAGGTCAAATGCCTTGCCCAATGTCCTGAGCTAGTAAATGGCAGAGTCAGGATTTGGACCAAGCCATTTGCTCTTAATCTCTATGCTATGTGCCATTTACTGTGCTAGCCATTGGGGATTTAAAAGTAAATATGACAAAGTCCCTGTCCTCAAAAAGTTCACAGTCTATTAGGAGAGAGAAAGTGTATACAGACAATTGCAAGGGTCTATGATAAATACTACAATAAAGATATGTAGAGTCGAGTGATTGCACCAAGCAGGGAATGATTAGTTCTACTTAGATGGGAGTGGAGAGTTGATGAAATTTCAAAGAGGGGACCTGTGAACTGGAATTTAAAGGATGAGAAAGTGTTTTTAGATAGGCCTAGTGACAGTAAAGAGCATCCAAGTAGAGGAAGCAGCATGTATAAAGAAACGTGAAGGGAACTGTTGGTTGTGGCAGAGTCAGGATATGCCAGGCAAGTGGAGGAAGATGTACAGAGTTCTAAACTTGTTTTTTGTTTTTTGAGACAAGGTCTCTCTCTGTCACCCAGGCTGGAGTGCAGTAGCGTAATCTTAGCTCACTGCAGTCTCAAATTCTTGGGCTCAAGTGATCCTTCTGCCTCAGCCTCCAAAGCAACTGGGACTATAGATGTGTGCCACCATTCCTGGCTCATATATGCAGTTTCTAACTACTGATAGAAACAGTTAGGTTTCTTTAGATGTTCACATGTACAATGACTTGAAAGTGATATCCCCAAAGTGAAAATAATGGTTAAGTCCTTTAACTTTTTAAGTTTTTAAGTTGTTACTTTTTTTTTTTTTTTGAGGCTGTCTCAGTCTGTCACCCAGGCTGGAGTGCAGTGGTGCGATCTTGGCTCACTGCAACCTCTGCCTCCTGGGTTCAGGTGATTCTTATGCCTCAGCCTCCTGAGCAGCTGGGATTACACAGGCACCTGCCACCATGCCTGGCTCATTTTTGCATTTTTAGTATAGACAGGGTTTCTCTATGTTGGCCAGGCTGGTCACGAATTCCTGACCTCAAGTGATCCACTCACCTTGGCCTCCCAAAGTATTGGGATTACAGGCATGAGCCACCACAGCTGGCTGAAAACCCTTTTATAAGGGCATCAAATCTTATTCTCCCCTCATGACTCAATCATCTCCTAAAGGCCACACCTCATAACACAGTTGCTTTGGAGATTAAGTTTCAACATGAATTGTGGACAGGACAAAAACATTCAAACCATAGCACTGATCATTAGGGAAATTGCATAGAGTTAGAAGGTCATTCAGAGGTGATGACATTCAACTCATTAGCCTCTCTACACCTTAGTTTTCTAATATGCAAAAAGTACATAGTTATAGGATTGTTGTGGAGACTAAGAGGAGATGATGTACGTAAAAACACTTAGCTCATTGTCTGGCACATAGTAAATTATCATAAATATTGTTTATTATTAGAGTATAGCTGTTATGGTTAGTAAATACCAGATTGAAAGGTCATAGTCTGTTCACTCAGTCATTTGAATTTATTTGGCATTTGCGTGCCAGGCATTGTGCTAGAATCTGGTAAGCAAGTGAACAAAATTTATCTCTGTTTTCATGAAGCTTGTGTCCTAGGATACAGTTAATAAATATACCAGATGAGATGGTGATTGTGCTACGGAGGATAAAACAAGGTGGGGTTAAAGTATGAGATGTGCATGGGTGTTACTATGGAGTAGTCAGGAATGTTCTCCCTAAAAAGGTGACATCTGGGCAAAGGCCTGGAGAAAGGGAAGGAGTAAAAAGAATTTCAGACAGATTTTTACTGGAAAACATGGTTAAAAATTTGAGGGCGGGGGGCTGGGTGCGGTGGCTCATGCCTGTAATCCCAGCACTTTGGGAGGCCAAGGCAGGCAGATCACCTGAGGTCAAGAGTTCGAGACCAGGCTGGCCAACATGGTGAAACCCTGTCTACTAAAAATACAAAAATTAGCCAGGAGTGGAGGCAGGCGCCTGTAATCCCAGTTACTCGGGAGGTTGAGGCAGGAGAATCGCTTGAACCCAGGAGGTGGAGGTTGCAGTGAGCCGAGATTGTGCCATTGCACTCCAGTCTGGGGGACAAGAAAGAGACTTTGTCTCAAAAAAACAAAAACAAAAACCAAAAAAAAAAAAAAAAATTTGAGGGTAGGGAACAGTTCTTTCACATTTTGGCAGCATGCAAAAACAATGTGGGCCTGAAACATATTACATTCGTATTGAATGACTATTCAACACAACATACTGAAACATATCATTAGTTAGGTGCTTAAAATAGGTGTGATTATCAGTATAACTAGAACTATAGCTTTTTTTTTCTAATATTTCACTTTAAAAATTAAGCACCTTTTTTTTTTTTTTTTTTTTTTTTTTTTTTTTTTTTTTTTTTTTTTTTTTTTTTTGGTGACAGAGTTTTGCTCCATTACCCAGACTGGAGTGCAGTGGTGCCATCTCGGGTCACTGCAGCCTTGACCTCCCAGGCTCAATCCATTCTCTTGCCTCAGCCTCCCAAGTAACTGGGATTACAGCCACACGCCACCATGCCCAGCTAATTTTTGTTGGGTAGAGATGGGGGGGGGGTCTCACCATTTTGCCCAGGCTGGTATCGAACTCCTGACCTCAAGTAATCCTCCTGCCTCAGCCTCCAAAATTGTTGGGGTTACAGGCATGAGCCAATGAACCTTCACACCTGGCCAACATTTATTTTTTGAATTAATAACACATTCACATGAAGCAAACATCAAAAAGTATAAAAAGCCATTCAGTGAAGTCTCCCTTTCTCTCCTGTTCTCATGCACATGCTTCCCGTTGCTCTCCACAGGTAACACTTAATTCGTTTTTCTTTCATCTTTCCAAAGACTTTTTTGAAAAAACGAATATATCGGGAGGCTGAGGCAGGAGAATGGCGTGAAAACCCGGGAGGTGGAGCTTGCAGTGAGCCAAGATCGCACCACCGCACTCCAGCCTGGGCGACAGAGCAAGGCTCCGTGTCAAAACAAACAACAACAACAACAAAATCCGAATATATAAGCCAATACATGCTATACTTAAACAAGGAAAAACATCAAATATCCAGGGATCTTTTCCGAAGCTTGTATTTAAAAAGAAAATAAAATCAATCATATTTTGCTCCAGATGCTCAAGATTACCCACCTATCTTAGCCTAATGACCTTCAAGCCGGAAGTGTCCTAGCGCGGGAAAAGGTGAACCGGAAGGGCTGACAGGAGCTAGAGGCGCGCTTCACTGAGGTAACTCGGAGCAGTCACAAGCGTGTAGTTGGGCTGTTTAGGAAGCAGCCCTAATCTTTTCATCCTGAGTCTACTTACGGGTTTGCCCTGCACCTCCAGCTGCCTAACCTACCCATCCTTGCTCTGTTTGCCAAGGGGCTGCTTTGGCCTGGAGCCTCCTGACTTTTGGGCTGTGTCTAGAATCTTCCACGCTCCCGACCCAGGAGAAGCAGCCACCCTAGGCCTCCATCTGGATCTCTGCTTGGGCAGGATTGAGACTGTGGGTGAGTCATGAGGGTCTCGTCTGTTCATCGTGGAGAAGCGCCTTCTGTACATGTGCCTTGCGTGGTGGTGGTTTTTGTTTTAAACCTCATGTTTGCCTTATGAATGCAATGTAGTAATGTCGATTGTTCTTGTGCAAATTTTCAACCAACTCTGACCGCTCAGAGTTGGCAACATTTGGAACTGTTATTGGTGAATCTCGAGTTTTTCTTTGGTGAACCTTACTTTGCAGAATGTTTTAAGTATAGTGCGAAAGTTCTAGTGCAGTTGCAGAAGTGTGTAAATTCCCAAGGACATTTCTCTATTTTTTTCTTCATTCTGCTGGTAATTTTGTTTCCCCCGAAGTTCCTTGCACGAGCAAATTTAAATGGAATCTCACTGGGAATGAGATGACTGCCATGCTAATACTGATAATGCTGAATTATAAATATAAATTATTTGGTCGGGGCAGTGGCTCACGCCTGTAATCCCAGCACTTTGGGAGGCCGAGGTGGGCAGATCTCCTGAGGTCAGGAGTTTGAGACCAGCCTGGTCAACACAGCAAAACACCATCTCTACTAAAAATACAAAAATTAGCCAGGCGAGGTGGTAGGCACCTGTAATCCCAGCTCCTCGGGAGGTTGAGGCAGGAAAATCGCTTGAGCCCGGGAGGCGGAGGTTGCAGTGAGCTGAGATCACACCACTGCACTCCAGCCTGGGCGACAGAGCAAGACTCTGTCTAAAAATAAAATAAAATAAATTACTTATGTCATTGCTGCAATCTTCCACTTCACTTTGATTTGAAAATAAATGACAACCCTTAAGTCAGTTATGGGAACCTTTACGGTCACTGCACTTCTTTTAGAAAGAAAATGTGAAGATTCCACGGAGTCTTCTGTTTACATTGAGATCCTCGAACTGATGATTATTAGTTATTTTGCTTTAGTTGTGATAAATTCCAATGGCTGTCTTTGTATTATACCTTGAAGAAAAAACCTATACTGACATACCCCAACCTGAGAATCTGCAAATACTCTGTGGGTGGAGTTTCCTCTGTAGTCCTTCACTGGTGTCTTTTCTCAGCCATTTCTTCGGCCAATTTGAGTCTTTACAACCCTCCCTGGTTTCAGGGTTGTCTTGGGGTAGTTGTTTAGTTTTGGAAAATTAGATTCCCCACTTTGATGATTTATAAAATGTGTTAATGCAGCTTGAGAAAACGTTTTAATATCCATACGACCTCATATCGTAGTGTCAGGAAGGAAGCGAATGACAGATTTTTAAATTCCGAGTGTCCACTAGGCGGCAGCATAGTGTTTTTAGTTTCTTTCGCTCTGGCCGTGTATCCCGTAATAACTACAGGTGCGGCGATAGTGTTATTCTAATAACAATAGATATCATATATGGAATGCTTATTACATGCCAGGGACTGGAGATTATCTCATTTAATCCTAAGAAAACAAACCCCAAACCCTGTACCGTAGGGATTCCCAGTATTCTCCTTACACTTCGTGAGAAAACCATGGGAAATAGATTAAATAACAATGCAAGGCTGATTACACAGCCGACAAGTGGTGAAACTAGAATTGAAACCCAGATGCTTAACCACCACTTCATGCTAACCAAATTAAAGTTATTGCAAGTTTGACCAAATTGTGAAGGATGCTGTAAGATGAGAAGTCTGATTGTGAGTTTTCTGAAGGAGGTGAAAAGTGGGCACTGTTATTTATATAGTGTACCTCAAGACAGTTGGAGGTACACCGTTTCCAAAACGCAGTATTTCCTAAATTGTATTCCAGGGAGCACTAGTCCTGTGAGATGCTTCAATAAAAAAAGGTTTCTGTGGCCAGAAATACTCTAAAGGGCTCTAAAATGTCCTGCGGTAAAGGAACTTGTTTAACCTAACTTTTTTTGAACATTCTTAAACTTCTCTGATTACAGCTGACATGAAGAGTTAATACTTACCTTTACCATATGAATAAATACTTACACATGAGTCAGTACTTACCTTTTCCATAAGCAGTGTACACCTATGTTTTTTATTTTATTTTTTACTAGTCCAGCCTTTCATTTAAAAAGAATTCTGGTCAAGACCCATTCTATTGATTTTTTTGACTCATGAATGAGTCACAGTCTACAGTTTTACTGCACTAGACCATGGGGTCCTCTTTTTTTGTGTTGTACTTATTAATGGAACACACTATGGGAAATTGTGTTAGGGCTATAGTTGAAATAAGTCATCAATGCAATGGTAAATGTCTTTGTTGATGGATTATGTTCTTTTATCAGTCCTGGTAACAGTTGAATGAGAACAGTGGTGGGGATTGTGTGTGTGTGTGTGTGTGTGTGTGTGTGTTTGAGACAGGATGTGGCTCTGTTGCCCAGGCTGGAGTGCAGTGGCGTAGTGTTGGCTTACTGCAGCCTCCACTTCCTGGGCTCAAGTGATCCTCCCACCTCAGCCTCCTGAATAGCTGGGACTACAGGAGCACACTACCGCAAGTGGATACTTTTTGTTTTTGTGTTTTGGTAGAGATAGGATTTCACCATGTTGCTCAGTCTGGTCTTGAGCTCCTGAGCTCGAGCAATTGCACTGCCTCAGCTTCCCAAAGTGCTGGGATTGCAGGGAGCCACCACACCTGTCTGAGAACGGTGTTTTTTTAATTGGGAAATTATTCTTTACAATCAGTTTAGGCCACTAGTGAAGGAAGAACATATAACAATTTTGTAGATTAGAATTTTCCAAAGTATGTTCTTTGGAATACATGTTCCCCAGAATACTGGCTTGTCTTCTGAATTATGAAAAAAAGTGTTTCATGGTCAAGGTAAACTTGGGAAATGTGGATTAAAGTTAAACAGGCTCTAACAAAGCTAATGGGACTGCTTATCTCTGAAATGGGGAGTTAGTGTATGGGATTTCCCAGATTTATTTGACTGTGGAACCTGTTTTTAGAAACGTATCTTGTGGGCCTTGTGCCCTTTAGAACATACTTTGGGGGCCGGGCGCGGTGGCTTAAGCCTGTAATCCCAGCACTTTGAGAGGCCGAGACGAGCGGATCACGAGGTCAGGAGATCGAGACCATCCTGGCTAACACGGTGAAACCCCCGTCTCTACTAAAAAATACAAAAAACTAGCCGGGCGAGGTAGCGGGCGCCTGTAGTCCCAGCTACTCGGGAGGCTGAGGCAGGAGAATGGCGTGAACCCGGGAGGCGGAGCTTGCAGTGAGCTGAGATCCGGCTACTGCACTTCAGCCTGGGCGACAGAAAGAACATACTTTGGGAAATAATCATGTAGATAATTAAGGCAGAAATGTTTTTGTTGTAATGTACATTTAGGTGAAAATTTTTGTTGTAAATTATTCATGTCATTTTCCTAATTCATTTATTTGCTAATGTTGACATGACAGAGAAACACATCGGAAGTCATTCAGCTTTCTTAATTTCCTGATGACCTATGGAAATTTTCTGTTAGTAACAAGAAAAACCTTTATGAGATTTTCTGGCACTGATTAATTTCATATAAAACTAAAACTTATTTTCAGTTAAGTTCAATGAGCAGTATATTTGTAGCTGTGTTGGAATCAACTTTTATTAAGCTATTTGGCAATTCTTGTTTCATATTTGAAAAAAAAATTGGAGTTTAGTTTAGTTAAAAGTTGTAAGTGTTTTATAAAATCCTGAAAGGAATTTTCCTAAGTTTTATTTATAAGGTGGCCAAAATTAGTGTTTATGTACTTGATCCAAAGGTCTCTAGTATGTTGCCTTAGATTGTTTGAATTTACAGTACATTTAGTAGCTTATTTTATGTTATGGTTTCATAATGATCTTTGTGGACAGAATATCTAATTCTCTCAATCTCTTCACACATATCATACAGTTAATGTTTTGTTTATTTCTAAATTTCTAAAATTTATATATATAATCTTCCCTTTGTTTCTTAAAACAAGGAGCAATTTGGTAAAGATTTTAGTATGAATAGAGAATGTTTTACTCATAATAGTGTAAATATTTTAAGAAACTAAAAGTGGTTTTTGTAATTTTATATAATTTATATCAATTTAATAAAATGTTTATCAAGTATTCACTATGCTCTCAAGGTTTTTCCCTACTTGGAGGTTAATAAGCCTTCTTCAAACATGAAGCAGTTAATGAAAAAGTAACATTATTTATGGGCAGTATTATAAATGGATAAAATAAAGTGCAAAATTATGTGGAATAGACAATAACAGAATGGGGCAATATACACAATAAAGTGCTAACCATATGATCTGACAGTAAGTATAGTTCAGAAAAGAAGAAATTGGTGTGAATGGGATTTGTAAGAAAATCTTCACAGAGGAGATGGAATTTGATCTGATTTTAAAATATGTTTAAACAAAGAATATGTGGCAAGGCATTTGGTATAATAGAGCAGAATATGTGATGGTATTAGTTCAGCCTCCTTAACATGACATAAAAGACCCCCTAAGACTTGCCTGCTTCTCAAGCCTCATCTCATCTTCTCTCAGCCTTACCTGTTAGACTTCAATCTCTTCCATCTGTGCCTTTACTTATGCTGTTTTTCCCTCTAAAATACTGTTATCTAATTTTTCATTTTACTAATGTCTTGTCTTTTAAGATTTTAAGTCTCAGCCCAGAAGTCACCTTCCTCAGGCTGACTGGCCTTCCCAAGCCACCCCTGATTTTCTCATGCTGGGTGTCCATCTTCACACATGATCACATTGTATTATAATTATTTTGTATATCTGTATCTCTCTACTAGAGTTCCTTGAGAAAAAGGTGTCTGTGTTTATTTTTTGTTGAGACAGGGTCTCATTCTGTCACACAGGCTGGAGTGTATTGGTGCGATCATAGCTAGTTGTAGCCTCTACCTCTCTGGCTCAAGCCATCCTCCCACCTCAGCCTCCTGAGTAGCTGAGACCACAGGTGTGCACCACCATGCCCAGCTAATTTTTCTGCTTTTTGTAGAGACGTGGGTCTCACTATGTTGTC